>NW_011967162.1:15211-23699 GCF_000949405.1 Vollenhovia emeryi | reverse complement strand
TTTCAGAAAATGTTTAATATATGTACCCTTAGCGGTAGATAGGATTATTACAGCACGAAAAGTAGCGGCAGTTTTAAAAACCGCACGAACTTTCTTGGTTGCCTGATAATTTAAAATAAAGTTGCCAGCCTTGGTCGATCTAGATCCGAGTTTTTTTTTGTCTTTTATCACTGGCGATATAACATTTCCAATTTTGACTCTTATAAAAGTTAAGACGCCCGTCACGGATTGAGAGAGGTCCCAGGTTCGAATCCTGGCTGGGGTAATATTTTTCGCAATAAGAATTTTAATTCAATAGGGGAAAGGGTAAATATATAATGCTAAGTATAGCATTAAAATTAAATTAAAATAATTTGAAAAAAAACGCTCTGCGATTTTTAGAACACGTGAATTCACTGACGATAATGATCCCACCTAGGGGAAATCTGTGTTATACGTCCGATAGTAACGGCGCGCAGTACAGGGTGAGATAATACGGTATATGATTCACATAGCAATATAATGGCCATCACCTTGCCAGGTCCTAAAAATATGGCGTTTAAGTTTCAATTTGATTTATATCAGAAAAGGACCGAGAAAATATTAATTGTATCTTATAAAAGTTCTTCAAAATGTCATGTCCTACGATTTTCAGAGTAAATTTTAAGAGAAAGTTCTCTCAAAGTACGTATACATACACAGTCATAGATAAAATTGTTAGGCACCCTCCTGATCATTACACTGCAAACCTAAGTGGGCTACTTTTATACACACAGATATATGTGTAATTTCGTAAGGCACTTTTTGCGCACTTCTTTCTGTTTAAAACCGCAACACGTGACTTCACAAACGAAATTCATACATTTGTCATTTACAAATAATCTTTTTAAATAGCAAGAAATGTAAAACGTGTTGTTTTACAATGTCAAATCATATGTTGCGACTTTAAACGGAAAGCAGCTTATAGAAAGCGCTTCGCCACATTCCACGTATACGTGTATAAAAGTAACATACTTAGATTTCCAACATATACTGGCATTATTAGATTCAGTACAGTACAACGACTAGGTGCCTAATAATTTTGTCAATAGCTGTATACGCTATGCTGAAAGATATAGACGTACTCTGCTGTAAAATCATTATGACACGAAACTTCTACGTAATGTGGCTCTCCATTATCTGTGCCATCTGTTCGCTTCACTAATTTATGAGGGTGCGGTATCCTGAGATCTTCGTCAACTGTGACCACTGTGCAACGTATTATCGCTTTATCCAGGAAATTGTGTAGCTGAAAGTACAAACGGCGTCGTTACGTACGAAGAGAAATCAGTTTGGACAATCCCATATTATCTTTTTCACAATACAGAAGTCAACACGTTTACCTTGACCGTGGGCACGTTACTTTTACATCGTTTACGTCCATTAAGTACACCCATCAGACTCCCGTGCGTTCCCGCCATTTCGGATCTGTACCTAAATCTGAACTTATCCATTGGCTGGACCACGATACTGATGTACGCCTCGCCAAGTACAGTCACTAATAAATTGAAAAGTCTCATTTACATTCCACTGTGTAAAACAATCATCGCTAACGTTAATATACAAGGACTTGATATTAAATAACTGAGACGGGAAACTTATAGTCGACCCAACTGGCTAGTTAATTTATCAGTTTATTACACTATGCAGGAAGGTTGCTTATAGTCACCAGGAATAAAAATTGTAACGGCAACTTGTAGTCAACCCAACACTGGCTAGTTTGCCTTATTCAATTAATACAACGTTTCGACCCTGTATTCTGGCTCCTTTTCGAGCAATACTGCAATATTGTACCTTGGCCGGGCAAGCTGCGTCTTAAACGAGATGACTCAAAATATATACCTGCGTTGGTCAGAGTAATATAATTATCCGTGACGTGCATGGGCGACGAGGATGTCGACATGGGTGACGTGGCGCTTATGTTTCCCTGGGATCCAGAACTGAAAGGACTCAGGACACCCGTGTTGTCCATTGGCGTCAAGTCTGAAAAATGCAAGACCCGTATGGCATCGAGCAATAATAATCTACAACTCATTTTAATGGCTTAGGGCCAGTTTCACAAACATCGTTTAACTGCTAACTCATGGTTAATTGATCCTCTGTCTCTTCTTGGATAACAAGATAGAGAAAGATAGGAAGTGGACTGAACTCTGGTTAACAGTTAACCGACGTTTGTGAAACTGGACCTTAATACAAGTACAAAACGTCCACTACAAATAAATCCACACGTTCCATACGTAATATTTTATACGTCTTAAAATAGAAATCACTTTGAAATTTCGTCTACGTTGTTAAATAAACAAAATGGAATTTTGTCAACCACAACTGGCGAGTTTATCAGTAAAATTTGGTACACCGATGCGAAAGAGAGAAACTGTATTCCAAGATGCTCAAATAGCCAATAGGCATTTACGACAATCGCTCCCAAATGTTAAACAAACGGACGCGCGATTGTTATTGTTTTATTGGCCTATCGCAAGCAACCGCCAGCTACGTCTTGAGATGTCAACGTGTCAAAACAAGCGGCCGTCACGACGTAGCTGTCAGTCGCCCGTCGCGACAGCGCGTTCTCCGGCGTGTTTCTTCGGACGAAACGTGCGCCTCGCGCGCGCACTTGCGTTACCGTTGAATTGGAAGTACGGGTCCTCGCTATCCGCGATTGCGCCGGCCGTTAATATGCTCCGCATTGCCATGTTAATGTTTTCGTACGCGTCCGGCATCTCAGACGGCCCCGACTCTCCTCGTCGTCGTCGTCTCGCGAGTCGGCGGAAACGCAGCCCGCGAAACGTCACCGAGTGCCACTGAGCACACCGAGACTCGTAGATCGACGGCCGTCGGGAAAACCAGACTCGACGGGGACTGGACTCGAAGACGAGAGGTCAGACCGCGCCGCGGTGTAACGCGGACCTTCTACTACTCACCAAACGCGCGTGATCGCGCTGCATTTAGTTCCTGTGTGCGTCAACGGTGTAACCTTGGACCATCGCCGCCGGTTCTTCCCCGGATAACGCGCGTCAGCCAATCGCGCGTCAACGCGGCGTGCACCGGACTTCCCGCGATCAGGGACGTGCCCGCGTCGGCGCGACACCCCTCCGGTCCACGTCCTCGAAAATTACGTTCGTGCCCGAGAATTGCGCTCGGAGGCTCGTCGACAGCTTAATGTTCACTTGAAACGCAACTTTTAATATATATTTTGCGTGCACTACCCTAGCGGAAAAAATTTCTATAAATAACTACAAAAAATTGACTTGAAATAGAATTTTGTAGAAATTTTTATATCTTCGTTGAAACATTTGTTTCTTTGTAAAAATATCTATAAAATAGTATCACAAATTACAATGTTCTCAAATCAAGAAATTATTGCAAGTAATATTTCATGAAAATGTACAATTTTGTAAAAATTAGTACAAAACTTTACTAGTTTTAAAAATTTGAGAAACAACGAAATCTTAAAAAATTAAAACGTCTGCTTACTTGTAGAATATTACAAAAATTAACAAAAGTGTTCCAATTCTAGCATTTTTATGTTGATTTTTATATAAACACTTTTTAAATTCACGTAGAATTTCTTAGATTCTGGCAGTTGTATTTAATTTTTTTGTAGAATTTTGTAGAATTATTTCCGGCAGGGTAAAATCTCGCGAAATACAAACGAATCGAGTAACAGTTCCAGAAAAAGGAATCGCGTACAAAGTGTTATTCGACACTCGCTAATAGAAGATTTACACGAAGATTGTAATTACAGTATTTATCGTCTCTTCTTTTCATTTTAGTCTTCCTCGCGGTACTTTGCATTTCCTATTTCTTACTTCCTGCTTTTCGTTCCGATTTCTGCGATATTCTGTTCTTGTCCTCGCAAAGACGTTCGCAAAAGTTGTCGATACTTCACATCGCCAAGTTTAAATTGCCGCGATTATTCACATTGATTGTTACGAGAAGATAGAGGACGATTAGTTAGAGTACTCGTGTGGAAAGCGAATAATTAAGTAGTTGCATCTTGATTCCTTTTACGAGTTCCTCATCTTTTCTTCGTGCTGTAAAACACATGTATAATAATACCAAAATAATTATGATTTATCTATCAATTAGCAAGATTCAATGTGCCAGAACAACTGATTCATATTGAAGAAGTAAAACTGTAAAAGTTTTATTAGGATACTTATTGATGAAGATGAAGAGTTTATAATTGAAGTAACGAGAGAGAAACGCAATCTTCTTGGTCGTGTACAGGCTGCTAACCTTGCCGACGTTAAACAAACTGAACTGGTGTATCAGATCAAGTGTGCCCAATATGATTCATCTAAAGCCCTGTGTCCACGATCCAAGAACTTTGTCCAAGTTCCAGTTTCGAGAAATGCGTAGCCAATCAGCTTGCAGCTATTCCATAAAAGCTGCATGTTGATTGGCTGCGCATTTCTCGAAACTAGAACTTGGGCACAGTTCTTGGATCGTGGACACAAGGCTTTAAAGGCGTGTGTCCACGATGCTAGAACTTGGTCCAAGTTCTATAATAGTTTCGAGAAATATGTAGCCAATCAACTTGCAGCTGTTCCATAAAAGCTACAAGTTGATTGGCTGTATATTTCTCGGAACTAAAACTTGGACCAAGTTCTGACATAGTCGACACAAGGCTATATATATGTTAGACAAACTAAGCGGCCTTTACGGAGTCTAATTAAGGAATATCAAAGAAATATTACATGCTCGACCGGCAACCGCTAGGTGATTACAGGCCATCACCTTACAAAGGATCATAATTTCAATTGGCTTGAGCCTTCAATTCTACATAGAGAAAAAATTTACGAAAAAGGGAGATGGCGGAGATGTTCTACATAAAGAGATTAAACGACACTCTAAATTTACAGAAATCGACTCATAGAATCCTACCGCGATATATGACGACCTAATAATAAGGAACACTTGGTACCTTATTTTATATTTTTCTCCCCCTTTTTATTTTATTTTATTCTATAATTTCGACGTTACTTCAATGATCTGTTCTTCTTGATGTCTTATTTGTTTCCCTCTTTTGTTTTCATTTTGTAATTTTGATTACATATTTGTTTTTATTTATTTATCGTTCGTATATTCACTGTGTCTTTCCGATGTAACGTCCTTAACCGTAGTCCTACTGGCGGTTGTGTTGGATGGACGTGTTTTTGAACAGTTTTTCCGACCGATATCCAGAGACGGATCACATCTTTTCGCAATTTAATTTTAACAAATCTATGTGTAAGTATGGCGTTGTAATTTGTTTCTTCTCTATGGTTGCATAGACGCTAAGTTTGTTCAAAATTGTAGATATTTCCTTGAAAACGACCGGTTGGTCGAAACGTTGGAATGATTTGTTAAATTAAACCACTTCAGTTTAAAGTCGTTAAATAATCTTTTTTTCCAGTTGTCAATCAATTACCGTGGACAATAATATTCCTCGTCATTTATCTATTTTCTTTAAAAACTCAATTATAATCAAATAATAAAGTATCGCTTGTGTTCTATTAAAAATAACGATGTGTAATTAAGGCCAAGTTCAACGAGCTTTGTTCAATAAGGTATTACAATTATTTTAATAAAGAGCCTGTGATTACATTTGTACTCTAGAATTGCGTCACGCAAAAACAAATGTAATCACAGACTCTTTATTAAAATAATTGTAATACCTTATTGAACAAAGCTCGTTGAACTTGGCCTTAATTACACGTCGTTATTTTTAATTATAATCAACATAAGTCATCAATATAATAATCTCGCGCTAAATTAATTTGGATTACTTTCTTACTCCAGGGAAAAGTTGTCCAGATTTCATCTGATTTTCGCAAAGCGGACTATTGTTGATTACTTCACTTTCAGTTCGTAATACATGTTTTACGAGATAACGGTGAATGTCTGATAGCGCCTTCGGTATGTTACATCTTGCAAAACTCGACCTTAGCACGCGTGGTGGGGAGACTGATAATGTGAATGTATATATATATCTCTCTAGACACGTTGGAACTGTCCGTGGGTGTTAAATTCCACTCGTTACACGACCACCGTACACGATTCACAGCAACGCTTTTCCCCTGCAGACGCTAGATCGGCCCGTACAATAACAATGTCAGCCAAGAATGAAAAGATCGGGATTATTGGAAGGTAAAATGATGAGTTGTAATTTAAATTGTAATTTTGTTCGCATAAAACCGCAGGCTGTAATAATTTTGCGCCACGGTTGATACGATTTTCATAGATAATAATTGATTACTCAACAATTAATCACGTGACAACTGTTTATCATGAGCAATTATTATTTTTTAGCAACGCCATGTATGTAAATCATTACCGATAAGTTTACAAGTGCCTTATGTCGGGTGGGTTTTCGAAAAATCGATTTTTCTATCGTAATTTTAATCGCCCGATCGTCTCTTAAATTATTACGAATTGTACTAAAAGGTTCCTTTAAAATAGTCTTATTTAAGCCGCCATTTCAGTAACGACCGAAGCAACTGATGCTACACAAATTGCAATTTATAAAAATTTACTTATTTATAAAACGTGAAGGGAAGGTAAGTAATGCTTTATGTAACTGTTAAAATCGACCTTCACAGTTGATAGAACTGTTAGCTTAGAAAGGAGACCTGTGGAATTTTTACAAATCGCGAGGTGTAGTGATTACAGTGACTCAATATCAATAAGAAAAACACTCAAGATACATTAACTAGCATTGTTATTCTCAATTTTAATTATCTATAGTCACAGGAAAGTCCCCTATTATGAGATAGCGGAGTTTCTGCCTGAAATTAATAGACATCATCTGTTGGTTCCATTGTGAATTTATTGCCCTTAGGGTGAAATCAGCTTAGATTTATCATTGAATTTGGACGTTGAAAACCTACTATCTCACACTAGAACCCTGTCTCATAATAGAGGACTTTCCTCTATTAACACTTTCCATAAAAGCAATAAACTATTTCACAGCATTAAACGTCCGACTTTTTATCATTCTATTAATGGATTATCACGTACATATTATGACGTTTTCCAAGCCGTCAAATCACGACATTCGAAAAGGCGACCGCAAGAGTCGTCTTAAGTTACAATTGCACTTTTCCGTAAGCTATATTCGTTTAAAGATAAGATAATGCACCGAATGGCGGCAAACAACATTTCTTATAGTGATATCTAACGAAATGACGCACTTGCTTTGATTCTTAAGATAAACGTCCATTTTATCAACGAAACAAAAACCATATCGCGCAAAATACAGGCTCGAAACTGAGTAAAAATTTCGTACCTTTATCATTTACCGGGATTACAAACGTTATTTTTGTCTTAGTCTTATCGTCTATTTCAGCGGCTTAATCGGACGCAGCTGGGCGATGCTCTTCACCAGCGTGGGGTACCAGGTGGTCATTTACGATATTGTCCAGGATCAAGTTAAGAGCGCACTGGAGGACATCCGTCAGCAGTTGAAACGTCTCGAGAGTGAAGGTCTTCTCCGTGGTACACTTACGGCGGATCAGCAATTTAATTTAATAAAGGGTTTGTTTACTAGCTCCTCCATTTTGCTACAACGATCATTCCCGTCTCTTAATGCAGAAACGATTAGGTAAAATGTAACATTTGCACATTAGAAAATAACATCCATTTTTCGTCGTTGACGTAGCGTTCGAGGTGGTTTTTCCAGTTTCATTCTTCATGTAATTTAATTAAGGATTTGGATCGCAGGATCATCCGATGTAGCGGAAGCTGTAAAGGGAGCGAAGCTGGTCCAAGAATGCGTGCCGGAAAATCTCCAGTTGAAGCTGAAACTCTACAGCGACCTCGACAAGATCGTCGACGACAAGGTGATCTTGTCATCTTCGACGTCCACGTTCCGTCCATCTCTTTTCAGCGAAAAGCTGAAACACCGTGAACAAATTATCGTCTCTCACCCCGTACGTATTTCCAAACTACTTATAACACGGCAAATGATTTACACCTTTGCTACAAATCCAGTTAGCAAATTAATATTTTTATATATGAAAATTCACACTTACCTTACATATCCGAGACATTCAAAATTACTGTAAGATTTGTAAGCTTTACATGCTGGTTTTATAGTTACAGATATGTCATTTCTGACGCAAGTGACAAATACTTCTTTTTTTAATAAAGGAAAGTCCCTTAAAATAAGCTTCTATGAGACAGCAGGGTGTTTGCTAAATTAATAGACATCATCTGTTGGTTTCATCGTTAATCTATTGCCCTTGGAGTGAAATTGGTCTAGTAGATAAATTATTGTCGGATCGTATACTCGTTGTAAATGAAGATTTGTGATTAAAGTTTGATGTTGAAAACCTGCTATCTCATAATAGAGAAATTCGATCTTACCAATTCTACACGAGACACTCTCCTCAAGAATTAAAAGGATCCGATAAAAGAGTATTTGTCAATCGCATTACAGTTACTTGTTACATTACTTCGAATTTATAAGATGACTTAAACCCAATGT
>NW_011967162.1:0-7068 GCF_000949405.1 Vollenhovia emeryi | reverse complement strand
ACCGCCTGGCGATCGATATTGCTATGCGCACATCTCGCCACGCGCTCGAATTGGGCGGTAGGCCGGCCTAAGACAACGATTTTTAATAATTAATTACTCGTTAACTATTACGAAAATTGCAAAATGGTACAGGACTTTTCCGTTCATCTCGATCCGTTCTACCTTCTCAAAAATTTGGTCGGATATGGAAAGACTCACCCTGTATATAGCATCCTAGTAAGTAAACTGCCTGCGGTATGAGAGTAAATTGGCAGTAAATTTGCCCACGCGCGATATCCTCTACGTTTACATTAAACTCATGTTTTGTCGGAGCCTGTTGATATAATCCTACAATAGATTGTCAGCAAAAATGAAGAATCGATTATTTCATAAACATTTAAACAATGCTCACTTTCTACAGTCAATCAGTCTGTTGTATTCTACTGGTGGAGTCAGTTCTACTGGCATTCTATTGACAATCTTTGCAGCAGGCATTTATAAACTTTGGTATCGACAACTTCGACTATCCCAGATTATACAATACTCGCTTTTTATTCTTGCTTAAAAAAATATCAAAATACCGGCTGTAATTGCGTGCGATCTCTTAGATGTCGATCTCGAGGTATTTACGAGATGCAACAAGCTGCGCGAGCTAACCACAGACACGCATAGAATAGCTAAAGCGCTGCAGGGCTCGACTATGTTGAAAGTATCCGAGGACGGTACAAAGGTCTGTCGATTAACTCCGATTCGGAAGAAGGAGAATATCGACCAGTGCACGATTTACGTGCAAAATCTACCCCCGGATGCCGATCACGAATGGCTGATGTCAATTTTCTCCAAGTACGGAACAGTGGAGTACATCTCGATTCCACGTTACAAGAGCAACAGGAAAATTAAGGGTTTTGCGTTTGTGGAGTTTGATATGCCCAGCAGTGCTCAAGAATGCATTAAGGTAAGCGGAGTGGTACTCGTTAACGCTCGCCAAAACGAATCGCCATGTAATTGCGGACGCAACGGATACAACTTGCACAATTTGGATATGTGTTAGGTCCAGTTTCACAAACGTCGGTTAACTGTTAACCAGAGTTCAGTCGACTTCCTATCTTTCTCTATCTTGTTATCCAAGAAGAGTCAGAGGACCAATTAACCATGGGTTAGCGGTTGAACGACGTTTGTCAAACTGGCCCTTACTGTTCAATGTATCGTTTTACAGATGTTTCGAAAAAAGGGACGCGTTTTGCCATCCCATATATCTCCCAACGAGCTGTTAAGTATAACAACATTTGACGAACCTAAAAAAGATGTAGCGGTTGGAGTTGTTGCTTCAAAGGCTAAAACAAAATTGAAAGAAAACGAAAAGGCATCCGGTGACGAAACAGGGAGTAAAAATAACGTCTGCGAGGTGGACACGGGGGCTAGTAATAGCAAGCAAAGCTTTAAAAGAAGAAAATACTCCTCGGACAAATCGTTTGTTGCGGATGAGAGCGACATTAAAGTCAAGAGAAAGAAAAGAGAAGCAACTGATCAGAGTGTAACAACGGATCAACAAGATGAGAGAGGAAAGACACTGAAAACTGAATCTGAAGATAATATTTGTGATAACGAAATAAGTGCAGCAGACAGTGGTAGACAAAGTTCAAAGAAAAGAAAGTATTCCTCAGAAAAAGTATTCGCTACAGACGAAGGTGATATCAAAGTCAGAAAAAAGAAGAAAGTACCGAAAGAAGATTTTGAGGACAACGATAGTGAGATAAACGCAGTAGATAACAATGACAGACAAGGTACGACGAAAAAGGGAAAACATGTCTCCGAAAAATCGCTTGTTACAGACGAAAACGACGTTAAGATCAAAAAGAGGAGAAAAGAAAGTGCGGATGAAACTGTAACAGATCAGCAAAATGAAAAAGAGAAAGTGCCAAAAGAAGAGCTAGAAAACGAAGTTGGTACTTGCGAAATAGATGCGACAAATGATAATAGTCGGCAAAGCGCAAGGAAGCGGAAGTTTGCTCCAGAAAAATCGTGTATTAAAGGTGAGAAAGAAGTTACTGGACACGGCAGTACAGAAAATCAAGAGATTTCAGGCAAAAGTCGCAACAAAACCACGGAGAAAAAGAAGAGAAGGCTCACGGTGGACGATACGATTGTTGCGGAAGACATCAATGGGGAAGAAGAATGTCAAGAACCAACAAGTTCAAGTGAAAATAAAATGGCAGAATTAGAGTATGAAGGCGATGAAAGCAACGAAGCAAATGCTTTGTTGCAAACTGAGAGACATTCCCCGGGAGATTTCGGCACGAGAAACAGCGATATTGAGGAAACTAGCGTTGACGAAAGGAAAAAGAAGAAGAATCGAAAGAAGAGGAGTAAAATTCAGAACGCTGACATCTGCAGTAAGATAGGATTGCAAGTAATGGCGAAGCCGGATTGGAAGCGTCTTAGAAACAGATATTTGGACTTGCAACGATACAAGATGTCACAGCTGAAACTACATTTGAGGAGAGCCGAGCAGGAAAGAGGCGGAATTATGACGAAAAATGGACGGTACCACGATAAACCTGATCAGAATAATGCCTCGCATGATAAATGTAAGCCTGAAAACGATAACGGGAAATTTAACGAAGAAAACAAGTCCTGCGGACGTGTTAATTATGCGTCAGGAATCATAGTGAAGATCGAAATGGACGAACCTTGCACAGATCCGCAGAGCTTCAAGGTACATTGATAATATTGGAGGAACAATTTCTGAAGTATATTAAAGATTGTATTTTTAACAACTTATATGTCGGGGATTTAATTTTAGATGGAGTTGAAGGACGACAATTCTGTAAAATATGTAGACGTAACAGCCGATTCTTGCGAGGCCTATGTGAGATACGATACAGCGGAAGCTGCTCAAACATTTGCACAGAAGAGCTGCGAAGGACGACGCTTGACTGTTTTAGAAGGTAACTAGCTTGCACATCATAAATTGTTTACCAATAAAATGTAACTAAATTCAGTTAAAATCACTTAACTTTGTAACTTTTGAACTTAACTTTTCATCATTTTAATTAGACACTACCCTGCGAATAATACATTCATTATCAACTTGACGTGTCAATTTTTCAGGCGATGAAGAGAAGTTATATTGGGATAAGATATCGGAAGATAGGATGGACAAGTTGAGCAAGAAGAAAAGAATCAAGCAAAGAGGGCGCGATAAATTGCTAAAACGAGCGGAGAAAGAACTTGGGAAATGTATAAAGTTCGAGCAAGATTGATCGTATTTTTTTTGTATACAAATTTTTTGCTATAAGTACACGCATACGTTACGTCACAACACAAATTTCACACGTGTTATGTACGTACACGTATGCAAATATCGCTGTTGGTGTGATTAAAGTTGAAGTGATTAAAGAAAATTCATGTGAGCGGCAACAGAAAATTGTATAAAATATTTAATCCTTTTTATAATTTATATAATATTCGTCATTATGGTATAAGCAAGATATTCCTTTACATTAACACAATTTTAAAATCTACCATCTTCCTCTGCCTCCTCCTCCCCCTCCCCCTCCACCTCCTCGACCGCCACCTGAATTGAAACGGTTGAATCCACCGCCTCCTCCGCGACCCCTAAATCCTCCGCTGTTGCCACCTCTGTTACCAAAGCCACCGCCTCCTCCCCTCCCGAAGGATCCCCTGTTTCCGCCCCTACCGAAGCCTCCTCTGCCTCCGGCGCTTCTTTTCATGACTCTGCCGGCGCCGCCACCTCTTTTCTGTTCTCCAGGAGGTCTCGGCAGGAACCTTTGGAGAGGCAGTAGCTTTCCTGGGTCGATATACAACTGTAATCAATAATAATACATGTACAATTCACATGCGAACGTTGGTGGGATGTATGGCTCCGTGTGAGAGCAGTTAGCAAGTCTCAAATCTGAATCGCCTACATGTACTCAATTTTATAAAAGGTTGATTAAGCTGGTAATAGACGCGGTAAGTCGCAGGCCGCAAGAAATCAGCTAAACAGTCGATTATTCCCATATCTGGCTGCGACTGGTCGTTTTTTGCAACTCGCTAGGTCTATCGTAGAACCAGCGTTACAAGAATTAAGAATTGTGAGCAAAACAGTGGTGTGCAGATAATTTTCCTGAGACTTGGACGAACGAATGTGAAAGCAGTCGCCTCGTAATCAACGGATCTTGCATTTGCTCTCAAACCACACAGACCAAATTTTAACGTCGCAATACCTGAGCGTCCTTCTCAAAGCTGCCGGCCTTCACGTTCTCAGACAGTTTAACGGACACGTAATAGTCACGAATATTCCCAAATATCTCGTCTATCTTCCCGATCTGCTGCTTGTTCTCTGTATAGATCGGCGCGTTGAAAAAGGGCACTTGTTCTATGTCGACCTTAAGGACCAAGTCGTTCTCGACCGTCCACGTGAAGTGACCCAAGGGCATTACGGTCTCCGGAGGTCCTTGGTCGTACCTGCAATGAATTTGCGAGAGACAAGCACGTTAACGTTGTAGAACTTCACTCGCGACCTAACCTAATCTTCGGCAAACTTGTTCGGTACATTTTACGCAGACCGTCATTACATTATCGACGAAATTACCCTCTGCCCTTGTCGAAGCCGCCAGAGCGTCCCCTGTTAAACCCCCCGCCGCCTCGACCGCCTCTGAAACCACCGCCGCCTCCTCGGCCGCCGCGTCCACGAAAGGACATAACCTCTCAAAAAGACCCGTGTACTGGGACGATGTAGAGCTCTGTGGAAATACAAGTGATTAGAAATGGTACCGGCGGATTAATCGCGAGTTTAAACACGCGAATGTAACACGCTAAGTGACGCAAAGTGGAAAAAGTGTTGAGGTGAAGAAAAAAAATCCAAACTGTGTATCAACAACGCTCTTCGCAAGTGCTGCGTTTATTTAAAAATGAAATTAAAGTCTCACTGGATCTGCGCACCCTTTCTCTACCTTAACCGGATGAAAAGGACAAATTTACTCACGTGCTTCTCAGCAAACACGCTAGAATACGTGCACACCACGTGTACGTTCAGCACAGTTCAGCACGTGTTGGATACACAACTAATTCGTGTTACATTACTTACATTCAGTGACGGTAGATGGCGGGGCTTTTGGCGCAGTGAAAGACACAGGTCGAGTTTGAAAAAAGTGATTGAAATACTTGGTATTGCTCGTGCTATATTTTTTCGTTCAAGTCGGAAGGTGACAGGGAAATAAAATAAGCAACCCTGAATGGAATAATCGACGTTTAATTTCAATAATCATGCTTTTCGGTCGACATCAACCGGCCAATGTTTTAATACAGAACATTTATTACGAAAAATATCACTTCAGCCAGGGTTTGAACCTGAACTTTCCTACTCTCTAGGCGTCTCACCAATTCGACCACTGAGGCATGTGGTAATATTTGTCGCAATAACAGTATAAAAATGATATCTTCGCGGATTTTTCGACTTTAAACGTTCAATTTATTACAAATATTAGAATTAATTTTTCACGTGGTCTTCTTTTTATATCATTTTTAAAGTAGCAAGTCACTTGGAGGATACAAAACTGTTAAGTTTCCTTTTAAATTTCCTTTCTATAAGGGGACCCCCGAGACTAACATTACAAATCTCGGGAATTCGGACTATCAGGATCTCGGTGGATTCTGACAGAGATTTACGTTTATGGAAAACGGGGTTGACGTTTGAAAATAGGCCGTGGTGATTTTCTTCCGAGTAAAGAGCTCCTGTAGGTGACCGGCGGATTGAAGTACTCGTCGACGGGAATGTACTTTACGCCACCGAAGGTGTCCAGCATGGCGATCACTGAAATCTTTAACTCGGCGAAGAAGAAGTTGTGCGCTGTTAAAAATAAATGGCGCAAATGTAATTCGACGTACAAAAACTTTTTGAATAATATGCGGAGAGACTGGCGATATTACATTCGGGCATGTTCCGCATATTCGGGTGACGGTCAAAGTACAGTTGCTTCGCAACCTCGTGTTCCTTCGTGTCGTTTTTCAGCTGTCGTTAAAAAACGTTTGAACATATTAGTGACGGCTAGATGTAAAAAAAAATAACATTCAGTACGCAAGTATAAATTTACTGACTGCCACAATCTTTCCAGTTAACATGACTCTGACGCATCGCGGGTCCATCGGATCATATTCTTTATCTTTGCAATAGCTGCCCTGAGCCAGCGACACTAACAGAGTCGCGCGATGATCTTTCTGTAACAATCATTGCGATATAATTGTAATGCGATCGATAGTGCGATATATAATCTGTAAAAAAATTATTAACGCAACGGGCGAGTTTGATTAATGAAAAAATTTGTCTCTTCAAGCCAAATAACAAAATGTTACACTATTCTTAAATTCTTGTGCTTATCTTTTGATAATACAGCAATCAATCTTCTTTAATTCTATCACGTATATGATAAGGCAGTAAATAAAATTCTTTTTTAATTACTTTTTGTATGTTCGCGATATCTCGACAGCGATAAATTTCAACATTGCACTCGTGCAAATATAATATCTCTCGGATTAAATTTAATGATGGTTCCCTTCAACTGGAAGAGGAGTCTTTTTCATCGATACAAACAACTAATACGCATATGTTATATGTTACCTTATGATAACATAATTGAAATCAATTTCAATTCAAATCAAATCAAATCGTTACTTACAGCGAGATCCTGAGCGGGAAAATCGAGAGGCGTGAGGTACGTGTACGGTATTCCGGTACCGTTTCCAACAGGCCCGTCGGCAATGGAGATCAAATTCGCAACGGGAAAGCTTTGAACATCATCTCTCGTACTTATCGTCGCTATGGCTGCCCAATCTGCCGATACATAAATCCATATCGAATGCGTAAATATAGGTATGTAGTAATCATGCACGAGAAAGAGCGAGAGAGAGAGAGAGAGAGAGAGAGAGAGAGAGAGAGAGAGAGACGCGCTGAATTATATAAATTATTTTCGCAAAACTTTTTTTCTTCTACAACAAAGTGATCAAAATCTAAGAGCGGTTTCTCTCAGGTGGATTCCACAACCATCGAGAGAACCAGTTTCTTTGTCCGATTCCTTTGTTTACTCC
>NW_011967161.1:911342-917468 GCF_000949405.1 Vollenhovia emeryi | reverse complement strand
TTGATTAAGTAAAGGGATAGGAAGCAGGAGAAGTCCAGGGAGGGACAGGGAGGAAAGGAAAGACAGGATAATCATAAAAGATTGGAAAGTAGAGTGATGGATAGAACATAGAGGGATAAGTAGAAAAAGGGAAGAGGAAAGGGAAAGAGAGGGGATAAGAAAAGTAAAAAGTTAGTTGTGGAAAGATACCGACAACGAGGGCAAGCGAGGTTAAACGAAGCGAAGGAAGGAGATGGATAGGGCAAATTCGAAGCTTGGTAATAGATTATGCGAAGATAAAATAAACAATTTTAGGATAAAAGAAAGGGTAGACTCGGATTACATGCCTCTGTCGATGGAGATAGGAGACAAAGGGAGGAGGAAAGAAGAGGAAGAAGGAAGCCCGGAAGAAGAAAGAAAAAAGAAGATCTGTAGGAATATAGAAGCAATAGAAATCCACTTCCTGGAATTATTGGAAGGAGTAAGACTGGAGGAAGGAATGGACAGAAGAAAGGGAGGAGAATACAAGGAAAAGGAGGAAGGCGGCAGGGATTGACGGTATACCCAGGGAGGCTGAATATACGGAGGAATCACGATAAAGAAAGGACTAGTTGATATAATAAGACAGGAGCGGAGAGAAGGAGTGATTCCTAAAGTCTGGGAAACCAATGAGTCAGTCCAGTTCTACAAGAGGGAGATTAGGAGAGGGCCGAAACCTACAGGGGCATATATTGCTTGTCCCTGTTGGATACGGCTTGCAAGGTGTAGACGGTGGTGCTAAGGAGAAGATTGGAGAAGGAAGTGGAAAGAGAGGAGATACTGGAGAGCCGGGGAGGACTGAAGAGGATCTCGCGGAAGAATTTTTAACGAGGAAGGAGTGAGGCAGGGGTGTGTGCCGAGTCCAAAACGGTGAAAGTCAGGTTTTTAGAGCAGGTAATAGTATGGAAAAGAGTTTGGAAAATTTTGGGAAATTATGTAATAGATGAAGATAAAGGAAAGATGGAAGGATAAGTAAGGCGGAAAAGATGAGCAAGCCACTGCGGAAATAAGAAATTAGAAGTAAGAAATAAGAAGGGAAAGAGATTAGGGTTGGAGAGTAGAGAGAGTAATAACTAGTCATGGGCAGGGAAATTGAAGTTCGGCGATACAAATTGTAATATAATGGTGATAAATAGATTCCCTTCGTTAAAAGCGGCGATAAGTAGATATAGTAGAAATAGATAGATTTAGGAGCGGATAAGATAATAGGTAGATAGATAATAATAGAGTAGTGAGGAGTGGATGTATGAATGAGATAAGATTTTATTGTAAACCAAGTCCCACTTTCTGGCTGTAAGCTAAAGTGAATAAAAGCTGATTGATTGATTATAGAGGTCACCCTCTTGAGTAGGGAATACAATCCCGGGATTTGGAATCCCGACTAATTCAGGACCGAAACGTTTATATATCTTTTTTAATTAAAGAATTATTATTAAACACTACAACCCTGTCTAGGCTCTGAGCCCCTTTTTATACGCACTTGATTTTATCACATGAGCCAATGTAATTTATAATAATTTTTATTTAATATCATATATAATAACATCATACCATAAATAGCTTTTATAATGCGAGTATTATACAGTGGCCGTTGATTCTCGTCACGGCCAAACCAAGTATATGAAGTAAACACACTATCTCGAAAAATTTCCTTTACACATAAGCCAATACTTTCCTTGATATTGAAACCGCCAATAAATCATTGGGAGGTACTTTGTTCTCACGTTTCAATGTCACCTTTTGCCTGATACATGACAGCGAAGTGTCATGTTCCGTATCTCTTGTCACTAGAGTTACAGAGATAGAAGCACAGATATAATGAATAGAAATGTATTACTTGAATTAAAATGAATTGGAAAAAAGTGTTTTTTTATTTATACTCCTTAGCATTTTCTCATTGGCATTTTTTTCTGAAGATTCCACTATTGGGTCTTCGTCAATCACAATGTCTGAATTGCTGATATCATATGTATCAATTAACTGAAGTGCTTCTTTCACCATGTCTATATTTATAGGAGTTATTAATTGGGAAACACTACTTGTCATTTCATTATTTTTATTGACTGTACTCGTGCTCAACTCCTTCGTGATATACATTTCCTTGTCACGTTCAAATAAATTCGGCACAGTACATGATTTTGATGATGTCATATTTGAGCAAGTTCTAATTAAAATAAAAAAATTATTTTTAATTCAATTAATCGAAAACAACTGATAACGGTCATAGCAAGATCGAAGTGCTTCAAATAATATTTGCAGGGTTGAGAAGTAACTCGTTACTTGTAACGAAGTTACAGTTACAGTTACTTCTTTTTGGTAACTCTAACTTAACTTCGTTACTTTCTCCACATCTGTAACTGTAACTTAACTCAGTTATATTTTTTCGATAACTAGTAACTAATTCAAAAAGTTACATTAATAGTTACTTTATATATATTTTCAACCTCCACAGATCGCATTAAGCCTTGCATTTGCGCATAAACGCCTTTAACGCCGCTTTACAAATCATATGCAGATTTGATATTTTTATTTTTATTGCAAGGGAGTAACTGCAAAGTAACGATTCGTTACTTTTCGAGTAACTGTAACTGTAACGCGTTACTTTTCAGAATTGGTAACTTGTAACTGTAACTAGTTACATTGTAAGCGAAAAAACTGTAACTGTAACTAGTTACTTTTATAAAGTAACTTTCCCAACCCTGAATATTTCTTATATGATATTTTATATACATTTTCTAATTCTTCCGTTTTTCTCTCTGCGTATGTGTGTATACCTACACTTTAAAGAAACAAAGAGAAAAACAAACTTACTTTCTTGGCTCAATATGATCTACTAAGAAGAGCAGATCTGAATAATAATCCCATGTGGGTTTATATTGAATACTACAATCTGTAGCACCAGCTCCGGACTTGGGTTGCGTACTTATAATCTTCCTCCTTTCTTTACAAAAAATATCCCTCAAAGATTTAAATTTCCTTGCTGCTTCTTCTCCTGAATAAAAAAACGCAACATGAAATAAATTACTGTTAAAATTAAGATCACACCGGGATTAACAACCTAAGATTAAGTTCTAGCAATGCCTCTGAAGCTCTACGTCTCGAAATAAAATAAATTCAAATTATTACAATAAATATTTATTGTAAAATATAAATTTTCTTACCAGGACAAGGAGGACGAAAAGTTTTCCCCAACTCTGTCCATGCCAAATTTTTTTGGTCTTGGTTTTTATATATTTTGGCACTTTTGGCGTACAAACCAAGATTTTTTTTAACTTTATAAATTAAATCCCGCGTTGCCGCGGAATCCCAATTATATACCATTTTTTTTTTAAAAATTAATTTCTCGCCTCGACGAGATCTTATGATATACGAGAATATTTGACAGTTGCCGCGATATGACAAGATATGTTCTGATTGGCTGGTCGCTTCGACGCAGGACGCGAAAGTTGAAATTCGCCCAACTTCTGTGCGTCCTGCGTATTGAAGCCTGCGGCTTGTTGCGGCCGGAAATACGTCACGCTGCGTCTAATCTTGCGACTTGCGACCCGCGTCCTGCGTCTTATGTAGATAGACCTTTATAGCTGCGGGTCGAGTGAGTTGCAAGTTGCAACGCGTTTGTTTCATGTAAAGACGTGTTTTGTTTCTTACTGGCCGTCCGGAACAGCACATGTGCTTGGACCGGCGCGGACAGCACACGTACCTTGTCAGTTCACACTACGCATTTCTTTAAACATAGAGCATTTTTCGAAAATGTCTAATGAAAATGGTTTCATCAAACATAAAAAAGATGTCAAGTCGTCGGTGTGGTGTCACTATTTAACTTCAAAAGACGGAAAGAATGCCCAATGCAAGCGATGCCAATCTATCCTCAAGACTTTGGGAGGATCGACCAAAGGTTTGTATACGCATTTGTCATCCAAACTTGGTATCAAAGTTCGAAATTATGATAATCGTCTCTCTACAAGTCAGAAGAGAATTTGCCAAATTCCCGATTAAGAAAGGTCTTTGTCATCTCGAAAAATGTGATTAGATATTACATGATTGAGACATGTAGAACGAGATTTTATCAATTTTTTTCCGAATTGACTACAGTTGCGGTCGGTAATTCACCTCTTATGGTAAATGGTTGGGACAGCCTTTACGACTCACCCTGTATAGTGTATATCCACTTTACCCGTATATGTAAATACTGCAGTGATAAGGCTAACAGCGTCAAACTAGTGCTTCTATAGTAAATATTTGCAGTATCGTACAAGAGAAAGGGATTTTGAAAAGAAAAGATGTAATGCTAAATTTAAAAGTATCATGTTATATAATTTTTACAATGGAAATAAAACGTTTATATTTGTATGGTACAATGGACCTAACCGCTACGGCCGGTCAAGAGTTAATATACACTTATTTGCAATATGCTCGATAAAAATACAAGGACGAGATTTTATTTATCTATAAAAATCTGAACAATTTGACGCACACCTAATAAATGCAGTACATTTAAATTAAAAAAGTATCTTTACTTACTATTTCACTCATGTTCATTTTCGCCATCACGATGTTACTGGTAAACAGAGCTGCTAGATGACAGACACAAATGTGTTAGATGTAAATGGTGCATTTAAGTATGTAATTTTTAATCCAAGAATAAATAGTTTTTGAAATATGGGTTATTTTATAACAAATTGGGTTACAATTTTATAACAAAAACGATTTAATAAATTTAATATTAGAGATATTATAAAAAGAAATCGTACATTTAATATTTAATAGATAAACGACTCTCAGTTTTCCATTACGTTCAAAGGTAGTATATTAAAAATAACGATTAATTGTTCAATAATATTTTATACAAAAATTACCTTTCATTTAGATATGGAATATTCGTGGGCACACGCCTTGGTAGATCTAGTTTATATAAAATAAAAAGTATAATTGTATGTTTTAATTTAAATTATTACAGAATAAAATATTATTTGTTACAACTGTTAGGGAAGAAAAAGTTAGATTAAGTTAGGTGAATTGACAACAAGTAAGAAACCAATTTTTTTAATTAACATTAATATCACTTATTGTTATATGATACAATTTTTATTATACGTATAAAAAGAAAGTTGGCAATACTTATTATTATAGAGCAGTTTGTCATTAATCACAAACAGAGCGACACACAAACATAACTTCTTTGACATGATATGTCAATATTTAGTCATGTCCTTTTACAGTATTTTAACATAATTTATTAGTATAGCACACATGACCAAGACGTTCCGTAGTATAGAAGTAGAAGGAAAAGATATAGCGTCTTACAAGAAATATTCTTCGATATTTAAGTTACAAAATGACTTCAGTCCTGTATTTCTTCGCGAAATATACGATTAGAGTAGGATAAGAAGATATTGAAATAGAATACAAAGTATGGGTATACATACATGTACAAAATTGCGAACGAAGAAAAGCGTTTAATATTAACAGATGTATACAGGGTGTGTCCTAAAAAAAATTGTCAAAAAAGCTCGCCGCTCGCTGCGTGACAACTTTTTGTTGGCGCGCCGCTCCACCTCTCGCTATTAGATGATGCCCCACCGTTACCTGCCGAGTCCGGCCTGCCGCCTTCTACGCTCTCATTCGCTCAGACATTAAAATTAATTTCTCGATAACTATTGCGAACTTTGCAAAATGGTATAGGACTTTTCTATTCAGTTTGCCCCGGTCTATCTGCCATCTACGGGACATACGGGTATTAGGACACACCCTGTATAATGATAGGAAAAACAGGAGGGAGAGGAAAGGAGGGGGAGAGAAAGGGAGAGAGAGGGAGGCCAATAGATTTTTAAAATAGATGGACGGATAAAATGATTCAATAATTTTTTCAGTTATCAAATTATTTTGTTGAGTTTTTCCGTAAAAAGTGTAATATATATATATTTCACGGCTACTTTTATCAATTATTTTATTAAAGTAATTGTAAAAAGGTAATCGACTAATAATAATCTGTCAAAATTTATTACAAAATATTAATATCGTAAAATTATTAATGCAGTATACATTAAACATAAATTATTCAATTTTTTAAACTTACTGTGATAGTATCATTCGTTATTGAACATTCTT
>NW_011967161.1:867128-911076 GCF_000949405.1 Vollenhovia emeryi | reverse complement strand
CAAGTTTCGCTTACATTTAAACATACATAATTTAATATGAGAACTCATCTTTAAAACATTCTTAATGTAATCATTGTAATTATTATAACCAAGTAACCATTTTTATACATCTTAATATCTCTTAATATCTTCAACATTTGAATATCTTTCATATACACCTCAAAATCTGCTCGTCGGATCCTGTGATTATAGGATACAGTGATGACACCTGATTGAGCCATGTTATTGTTGATGACCAATGAGGCTGCAAATTGCAATGGAAAAAATTATGTAGATAAAAATACGTTGAATTATTGTATCTATCGTCAATAGATACAAAATGATATCTTTAGCAGAGTTGTACACTGATTTCGATACATTAGTTAAATGTCAATGTAGAAGAAGATGAACTTCCGATGCGGGAATGGAATTTTTGGCGCTATTCTTTCGACCCTGACGATAACAACTGGATAATTTTGTTACTCACAATCGGTGATAGCGCATTCGGGTGTCGTTACTATAATCATAGAATGTATAAGCCCTGAAAGGCCAACCCTCCGACTTATGGCTCTCGCAACGAAAAGTTTCTTTCAGAAGTCACAGCAATTCTGACGACGGTATTTTAAACCTGCGTTGTCAAAGTTAACTGTACACCTCTCTTAGTTAAAATATTTTTCTTCTGCGCCACGTCCTTGGATTCGCTGCTAATCGTAATGTTTGATCGCGAAGTCATGGTCACCGCGGTGGTGGAAGTCTTGCTGAAGAGTAATCCTCTTTCTCCCTCCTCGTCATCAAGCTCTAATCTGGAGTGTCCAGGGTTAGACTGCAGTCCATCGGTGTTACCCCTGTTCCTCCGTAGAAATATACTGTTTTCGTTGATGTATTGATTCATGGATTTGCCAGTTATACAAGCGCATGCCTTCAGGAAACTCTTCTTGAAGTTATCACTTAGAAAAGCATATAGGATCGGATTCATTGCGCTGTTGCTATAACTGAGGAAACCAGCTAAGAGAAAGCTTGCAATGCTCATGCTGGTTTGACATTGTCTCGGTGGGGTGAATATCAAAGCTAATTGGGTCACCCAGTAGGGTAACCAACAGAATATATATACAGTAATCACCGTTAAGACTAGTCTGGTAACTTTTCGATGCCGCTTTCTCTCCTTCGATTTGTTTTGCGGACCTACTGTTCGTAACTTTTTTATCACTAGAAAGTAGAAGTTTAATATGAATATGAGGGGAAGGACAAAGCCTAGGATAAAGGAATAAAGAATAAAAGCAGTCTGGCCACCGCGATCGTTGGGCCAAAAAATGTTACAACTGGCATGTCCATTTGAGTATTCCATGGTATCCGCATAACGAAAAACCGGTATCATGAAGAGAATGCTAGTGGCCCACGCGGTAAACGAAACTATTTTGGAAATGAGAGGCGTGCGTATCTTAGAGGATGAAATTGGATGACATACAGCGACGTAGCGATCGGCGCTCATGATTAGCAGAAAGAGGCTGCTTGTAAACTGATTGATAGTCGTCGTGGTCATGTATGCCTTGCACATGAATTTACCGAAGACCCAATTATGCAAAATCATTGTCGTCACTAGAAACGGTATGCCGATTAAGAAACATTCGTCCGCAATCGCTAAGTTTACAATGTACATATTTGTAACAGTTTGCATACTCGAGAAACGTGAAATGACGTAAATGACTAGAGAATTCCCGAAAATTCCAACGATAAAGACAATGAAGTAAAGGATCTGATTGACCAAACCAATAATTGACAAATCGACAACGCAATGCACGACTGTATTGTTGTCCATTAAGTTAGTTAGGTTGTCGTAATCCATTATAAATATCTTCTTAGTATCCTGGCGAGTGTCAGTGTCTGCGATGAGTATGTCTCTTCTTGGGCCGTTTATCGACTGTGAAAGGAGAATCTGAAACACAAGTAAAAAAATATAATTAATCGAAAAATATAGTCTAATAAGTTGCTTAAAAGATATTTAATGTCTGCTTTTCATCATATCCGAAAGCAACAAATTCATTTACACTAGAAATTGAGATTACGTAACAAAGAAATTGCCATTATGTATATGTTACTTACACATACACACATATGTATATACATAGAGAAAAGTCCCCGATTATGGGATAGGCTCCTAATATGAGATAGCGGGGTTTCTGCAAAATTATAATAATAGACATCATCTGTTGATTCCACCATGAATTTTTTGCCCTTAAAGTGAAATCTGTTTAGTGAAAATTTGAGTGTTAGGTCGTGTAATCGTTGCAAAAAAAGATTTATGATTGAATTTGGACATTGAAAACCTACTATTTCATATTAGAATCCTATTTCATAATAGAGAGCTTTAATTCTTCTACATATACACTCATTGATATTACCAGGGGTTGGGAAGTAACTTCAATTACTTCCCTACTTTCTTTCTGTAAATGTAACTTAACTTATAATCAGTAACATTTTTCCGATAACTAGTAACTAATTTAATAGTTAAACTAATAGTTAATTTATAAATATTATATATTTTTAAACCTCCACAGATCGCATTAGGCCTTGCATTTGCGCATAAACGCCTTTATCGACATTCTACAATTCAAATGTAGATTTGATATTTTTATTTTTATTGCAAGAAAGCAACTGCAAAGTAACGATTCGTTACTTTTTTAATAACTGTAACACGTTACCTTTCAGAATCGGTAACTTGTAACTGCAACTTTTTTAGCGAAAAAACTGTAACTAGATACTTTTATAACTTTTCCAACCCTGGATATTACGATATTAAAATCAAAATATTGAGATTGTCGGAAATAAACATACTATTTGTGCGTATGCACTTTGATAAAAAAAAATAAGCCCTTTAATATAAAATCGCGAATACAGTAAAGAGAATTATACAATATCAGGTATATACTGAAAAAAAGAACAAAAATTTATTGCAGAAAATCATTACAATCTTCTTTGCCGTGAAATGAATTCTGATTGATGTATCATTAACCGGCATGACATATGTATATTGTTGTTAAAACCCTTTAATTGATATTGTTTTCTTGAATGTAGTATTTTGTCTAGTAACGTTTCTGTTGCTTTATTAGAAAGTATGAATTTTAGTAACAATATAAAACACTTTTCTATCATAATATGCATAACATTTCAATTGTGGGCACTTGTTTGCATAATTTAAAATCGAACTTTATTATCATAACATTTTATGGAGGTATAACATATATTAGAAATTTATGCTGCAGAACCTTGAGCAATATTTTCCGACGTCGTATAGATACGCTTTCAAATATTACTCTTTAGATGAAGCCAACGCAAAAGAAACGAAACTTTTTATGTAATCAAACCAGTCATTTCGCGTATTTGTGAAGAACATGCGAAACACATTTTCTTTTAAGATATAGCGTTTGCAAGATTTCTCGTTTTCTCCCCCCCCCCCCCCTCAGCAGTCATTGGCAAGTTATTCCGACCAAACCTAACAAATGAAATCCAAAATGAAAACAGGATGTGAATTAATGTAGTCAAATATATGTATATACGATTCCATGCATATAGTCGTGCAGTTCGTATCAGCAAGATATGTGGATCTCTTCACGAAACTTTATTTACTGATTGTAAGTTGCGGCACAATGGAATCTGAGCAGGGAGTTAACTTTTCAATTTAAATTTCGAATTTCAATTAAAGTTTCTGTAACTGTGAAGCTCATCCTGCTCTTTCGATAGAAGGAAAAAGTAGCAGAGTAGCATCTGGAGTCAAGGATTAACGTAAAACCAATTGATTTTTTTTATACCTTCCAAGTTAGAGACGAGCATTGAAAGAGGATCATGGATACGAGAATATATGGATACGTAAAAGTTGCAAACTGTTTTTAGCTGCTGCTCTCACTTTCGCACCTCGGTGTACCTGTAATGCTCACAGTATTGTGCCGTTTATAATCGCACAAGTGGCGGTCGAAGAGAATATAAAAAGGGAAAAAGGGTCCTTTGATAACGATGTTATATTGATGCGGTGGACGGAGACACGGCCGAGAAGAGTGGGGTACCGTACTTCGTGTATTTCATTTGAATAATACACGCGTGCGACAGAGAAATGCGTGAATTGCAAATATTTATTCAATTTTGATCGGTGAGCTTGGTAAACATATCTCAATTGGTTCTCGCTGGTGTTTTCGATGGATGAGGGATTAACCCGCGGGAAAATGCGAAAGATGCGGGAAATAACTAGTAGGCCAACAGGACTACGTGAAATAAGGCCGGAGGGGGTTAGGGGAAAGAAAGGACACGGCACAACGGGAGAAACTAATTACCTCGGGTATGGCAGGCCAGCTTAAGAGCAGGAACTCGATCAAGCGAATGTGCAGGATATTTCGTAGGCACTTGGGAACACGACCCTTGAGCGCAATCAAATAGATAGACTATTTCCAACGGGACATAAATTTTCTTGTACAAATTAATCATAACTGTTGCATAATATGACAGATGCGTTAAAATAGCGAGAATTCATTCTCATGTAAAAAATAAAGGAAAAAAATTGTAATAAAAATTCTATGAGAGAGAGAGAGAGAGAGACATACGTATATACAATAAAATCATGGAAAGTAGTGTATTTAATTATAAGAATCATTTGACGCCAGCAGATGAATCAACATGATTAAGCAAAGCAGTTAATCGACCATGACTGGCTATGTGTTTTTTTTTAACACAGAAAATTTATTGCGAAAAATATTACCTCAGCCAGGGTTTGAACCTGGACCTCCCTTCTCTCTAGGCGGGCGTCTCACCAATTCGTAGTTTATTTAACCTAAGGCTATCATTTATTATTTAATTCGCTTCAAAGCAATTTGTAATTAATTAATTTTGCTTGTTTATTTCGTCAGGATATAGTTCGGTACAATTCGATTTAATTGATATGACTGATGATTGATGGGCTATATTATTTCGAAGTCCGCGTCGCAAATCCTTCAGCGTCTATTGGAAAATTTATAACAAATGTCCCCCACAATATATACATTTATGTTTATTCATAATTACGTGCTTTAATTATACGCATTAATCGTTCATTCATCAAATCGCTGCCGAGATTTTCGCATTTAAATAATATGCATATTGATAAACGATTAATGCACAATTATGTAATAGTTGCGTTGTGTATCGTACGGAAATTGTAAGCTTGCGAGAAATCGCGCGCGAAATGTGATATTGCCAAATTATTCGTATCGGCCGCCCGAGTTCTTTTTGTCATCCCGTAATATCATCCGTGTAATACACGTATTCTCGCATTCGCACTTTCAGTGAGAATCCCACGTTGAATTTGTAACCCAATATGCAAGGTCGCATTTGCGTGCGTTTCGGGAGATATTCGCGCGTTAAAAAGATTTTCACAAAATTGAGATGCACGACGGTGATTTCATTTTCAATGGCACGGCACGATAATGCGTTGTAGCCGCTCGAGATTCACATCGCGCGATGAGTTGTCCGAAAGCGCAAATAATCAAACCGTGGCGTCGCATTTATCAGGAGAAGATACGAATGCGTGTCGAATAAACAAATAAAGGAAAATTAATGATCCTTTTCTGCGTGCGAACTTGACTGATGTTAAGCTAAGAGAAACAATCACGAACAAACATCTAAATGATG
Source organism: Vollenhovia emeryi (assembly GCF_000949405.1). Taxonomy (NCBI): domain Eukaryota; kingdom Metazoa; phylum Arthropoda; class Insecta; order Hymenoptera; family Formicidae; genus Vollenhovia; species Vollenhovia emeryi. The sequence goes on along the minus strand of NW_011967161.1, from coordinate 905,445 downwards.
TTACCGCGAGTGGTGCAACATAACACGCAATTACTTCATCCCGCGTACTGATTTAGCTTGATTAATCTTATCTTCAAACAACGTGAACGTGGTCCACTTGTCCTATCCTAACGCCTCGCGAAAATTTTCTTTCTTGATTCTGTTTTGTTTCGATATCGTATCCATCGTGTGTATGTAGGTGTTTAGAATACTTTGTAAAGTAGCAGGGAACACACGCCTTTACACTGTCATCGCCTCCATGTTTATACTACAGAGAAGGTACGATCGTACGAGAAGGTTGGGATCATGCACGTGTCAAAGCTGCTGGGAACCTACAAAGTAAGTAAAACAAACCATGTGTATGTTCAGTTGCGAGGAAGAACTTACAAAACGCGCTGAAAAATCACATTGAACTTGGGAAATGTGATACTTTTTTCGCCGATTATCACATTTTTAATACATTTGCACATATATCAAATACATTTGCTTTAAATGCTTTATTTTTTATGCACAGAATAATTTCTGTAACCGGTTTTTTTTTACGATAGTTACATAATTATGCATCGTTCATAAAATATTTACGTACTACTCTGGATTTTAAAAAATCTGGTAATTCCATATTTATTTTTATTTCACAAATACAATTTTAATATTAATTAATTTTGTCAAGTTATTTTTATTGTACAATTTTGAATTTTATCAAACAATTTTTTTATACGAACTGAGAAGCTCTTTACGTGTTAGAAAAGACCGATAGTTTCATTCTGTCTAGAATAATTTTCACAAGGTACAAAGAAGTATTACATATTGCAAGCAGGAAATATGTACATAATAATGCAACAAGAAATTTTTTACATCTCGTTGATCTAATCAGTTTATTCGAGGTAACCTGGTATCGCTAGGTAATTACGTCAAAATACGAGCTCCTTTTGCAGACAAAGAGGCAGGACAGAGAAAGGATGTCTACTCCGAACTTATTAAATTCCAACGTACTCGCCCGCTACTCACTCGCCGTTGTTTTCCACGCCTTTGTTTTCTGCGTTCTATTAACCTTCCCCTTTAAACTCCTACTTAGCCTCCGTCTCGTCGTTGCAACTGTGTAGTTTCTTGAAATGCGAACTTACGTCGCTTGTCGAGATTGCGGGATTTGCCACGAAGAATATCCGGGAAACGATTTAATTAATTCTGGACGCCTCATTTTAAAGGATAAAATGGATTGGGACGAACTACAGATAAGACGGCGACAGGACAAACACGGGCGTTGGAGAGAAAAGAAATTTTCCTGGAAATTTCACACAGAATGACTCGCCCGCGCGATTTGACCCTTTTCCTAACGAGTTATTCCGAATATATTGGATTTTGACGCGACTTCAAAAGAAGGGAATGTCGCGAGACTTCACAGCAATGAGCTGTGCGGATGTAAGAAAGCCGTTATATTTAATTATTCTTATTATATTTAATTAATTGAGATAATAAACGTTGGACAAAGGGGTTTCTCTAATTGTAAAATTTTCTCACGGTAATTATGAATATTCTTGTTAAATTGTAAAAGTTTCAGATCTTTATCTCTTCTGATAAATGGTTATTGTCTTTCTGCAGGTGTTCTTTTGCACATCTGCACGTGTGATAACATATGGTGCGTCAGCGGGCGGAATTTCGCGACAGAATATCCACAGGAAAATCGGAGCGGGCCAATGATTAATGGAACAGTGGAAATTCGATTTCGGGAACGTCTAAAGGTAAATTTACGCCTGTGTTTACTCTGTTGTTACACAGGTTTGATCTCGATGTTGACTTATCTCCCGCTTAAGTTGTGGAGAAAACAGGAGAGGTAAAGCTTAACGATTCCTTTTAGTGATCAACTTTCAGTGCTTCAATTTGTAAAATATTACAAAAGATCCTTGTTGAATGCGTTAAACATTTTATTTATGTTCACAGATACGCTTAGTAAAGGCATTTTTAGAAAGAAGGAACTTCTCTCTCCCCCCTCTCTCATTCTTTTTATTTCTTTTCTTTTATATCACTTCTCATATTAGTTTTTTTTTTACTATATTTCTTTGCTCGGTTTCGTCTTCTTTGTTCGTTTTTAGACGGTTTGTCTTAGAATGTTAATAAATCTCTCTCTCTCTCTCTCTCTCGCTCTCGCTAGATTAAGATAGTATCATAATTATTCATAATAAAGAAATAAACAATGCCGAGCAATAACTGACAGTTAACATTTGACAAGTATCGTATTTCCAGTTTATGTATTATATAATGGTGGATTCAGATTGCGTCCAACGTCCAATACACGGACATCCGATATCCGACGGGAGAATTTGTTTTGTGAGGGCAAAAATATCACTAGCTAGGCTCTTGGAAAGCAAATTCTCCTATCGGATATCGGACGCTCGTACATCAGTTCGTACATTAGTGGGGCGACATAAATTGTACAAAGCGTGCGATATAAATGCATCCGAAACTTGAGATTGCGATGTGATGATAAAACGAAATCACGGGCTCAACATTCTTACGAGTTGAGCTAACTGCTCATTTCATAATAAAAACGAAGCACGCTTAATCCTCCCTGGCTCGCGGGAGCTGTTTTCCTTCGCGTGCAAAGTTCTTGAAACACCTTCGCGAATCTCATGACACGAGGCATAAACGAAGCGGACGAGTATCTCCTCAGGTTCAACGACTTCCTGACGAGAATTAATACTGTTAATAACTTACAGAAGGCAATGTACGATGTGAAATTCTTTTCTGTGATTATTATATGTGTATGTAGAAATGCATGTCATAAGTTCTATCTATCACTCACAAAGTATATCCAAGAATTTTCGGAAACTTATGTTAATTGTAAGTAACATTCTTATGCAATGGTATGACTTAAGTGTTCGACATTTTATTCCGCTTATCCCGCACTGTTTTATAGGAATAATAATTGAACGCTATTATAGGATACGACGTCTCTTACTTTTTACTTTTATTATTCTACAGATACATATTTTCTTATCTATTTTTGTAACTTTTCTTCAAATTTTTATCATTCCTTCGTAAAATCACTGTATTTTGCATTTAGTCCTTTTGGATTGTTGTAAAAACACATTTGTATAAACGTACGTACAGTCGTGGTTAGAAAGGTTGTCCGTTTTATGATAAATTTCGAACATACAGTCTATCATGCGAGAGATTATGGCTTTTACTAACAGGTATGTGCAGTGACACATTATTAAAGCAAATACTGAGAAAACTGTCCGATTAAATATAATCGGATAATCCAATTACTTAATAACAAACGGATATAAAAATGTGATCGGTTTTTCAATCAAGTTTCATCGGTAACTGCATTTCATTGGATAAATTTCATCGGATGCATCCATAACTTAATCGAAAAAATTAACCATCGAAAACACCGTTTATGTAATTGGTTTATCCGGTGAAAAATTTTCTCAGTGAAGGAATGATATGTACGAATATTTACGCAATAATACATACAAATATTTCGAAAATTTATTGTAAAACGACTACCTTTCTGACCATGTAACGTACGCATACGTTAGAATTCCTGCATTTATGTTCACAACACCATACGCCAGTATCTAATCCAAGTTCGCAGAATAGATCAAGAGACGCGGTTTCGCGCCAAGCTCATGCGCAGCAAAGTCGCGGCAGGATCCATGGCTATATACATATAAATAAGATCTCGAAATAAATTCGGCATATTTTCGTATCTCTTTAACGGCTGAACCGATTATTTTCTATGGGAAAACCTGGCTAGTGCTTCGCGATACGATCTCGCGTACGTAATTATTTTGAGCGGACTTGCGACGCAATGAGGCGAGACCTATAGTTGTATCGAGCAGAGATGAGAGAAGAAGAGCGTCATCTCTGTCGTTTTGTTTCCACCTCCATCCGTGGTTGAAATACGATCGATTTAAAATCCCTTATCAACGCCACAGATTGGAGAGTCGTGGCCAGCCACGCCAGCTGGATTTATGCGAGACAGCTTCAGGAGCCTCGTAAACACGGGGCGGAATGGCGGAACCTCGTTTAAGAAACAATTTGCAGGGATTTCGGTACCCAACAGACCGGAATGGAACGCATCCGATAATACGAGGCGTTTCCCACGCGTAATAGGAACATCATTTTCCCCAGAGGGGACTACATGCATAAAGAGAAACGAGACGATTGAAAGAGTGGAATATGAGAGAAGAAAAAAAAATTATTTTCTTTCTCTTTCCATTTTTTCTCTACTAAACTCTCTGGAAGAGAGAAACACGCAGTGCAACTCGTCAGAGATTAAAAGCGCTTATCGAAAGGATGTTGTTTACAATTGCCAACATGCGCTTGCAATGTTGACCTACATTTTCAGTTTCGTTGCTGTTAATACCAGGTGCGTCTCTACCAAAATAAACGCGTGTAAATATCATCTCGCTCAAGATTGGCCATTAGTCATAAAGTACTTTTATCTTTATATGCACATATATATTTTTTTTAAAATAAATTAGGGTGTTTCTTACTTGAATAAAGTGTTCGCGCACGGAAAAAAATGCTGTTGAATTAAAAAACGATGAAGTTGCTTGAATTAAACGTTAACGTCACGGGCTGCCACAAGCATAAATAATTCACTCGGCTGTATTTGCTCTGGATTTTAATTTTCAGCATTGAACTAAATATCCAGATTATTAAGACAAATATTTGATGCTTTTCTTTTATTAATACTGATGTTTCAACGATTTTATTTCAATTATACTGATCTTGTTGATATATCTTTATTTTTGCCGCGTGGAATTTCGCATCCCAGAATTTTGTGATTTCGCTACATCGTTTACTCGGTTATGTAGCAACGTTTTGGAATTCTATTCTTTTCTGCCGTAGCCGAAATGTCGGATCTCGGATAAGTATATTGTTCTTTTAAAACTTTTTCCAAAAAGAAACCTGACGGATACTGACATAAGATCAATAATATCCTAATCCAATATTAATTTGATTTTAAAAAAATACTGCATTTAACTACTGGTTAAATTGTTCGAATCGCGTATGGTCCAAATCGCGGTCGAAATATCACAGCCTTAATCATTACGCGATCATCTCATGTAGAATCTTTACGCATTCTTCCGTTGCCATTGAATATCCGGAATATAAAAAGTGCTACCTAAGAAAGCTATTTCTTTAAGAGCGGCGTAAAACGCCGGTGGCGAAAATGCGTGAGGAGATAATGGTAGATCATATACATAGGTGCTTGGCCGCGGTACACCGTCGTTTTGCATTATGAAAGCGATGTGTCCTGCGGTTGCCGGCAGATAACGGAGTAAAGGAAAAACGATGGAAAAAACCATGGAACGATGTTTCGCGATATTTCCGGGGCAGAACGAAGTAAGGAAGAGTACGGTCGTAAAGTTGCGAATCTAAAGGGTGAACAAGGTCTCGCAAGGATACGTCAGAGAAGCGACGACCCCATCAAAAGGCATCGGATGTAATTGATAACCGGGAGGATATTGCTCGACCGAGCACGCGAGAACAATGATAAAACGAGACGAGACTTTGGTCCATTTTACGTGACTACGTACGTACGTGTCTCGTCAGGGCGTGTACCGTTCCCTTTGTTACTGGTATCGATGCATATGCATGCGCCAGGGGATACGACGGATCGCCGGGGGATACGGCAGTCCGAGCCATTCTTCGTAGATAACTGATTTACGAATGCGTGCGTCTCACGTATATTTCAAAGAAAAATGCAGCCGAATAAAGCGACAATGCGATGGCAACGAAAACAACGTCTGCACGCAGTGCTTCAGTAGCATGTTTAATGTAATTAAAATAAATGACAAATCTGTTACAATTACAGAGGTGAAGAGAATTGAAAGTGAGTGATTCGTATAGGTACGGCTACTTCAATGTACACGGGGAGAGAATTTTCTCTTAAAATTTACCCTGAAAATCGTGTAATCGTGGGACAACGTGGCATTTTGAAGAACTTTATGAGAGTTTTCTGAAATTTTACCATACATTTTACTAGTAAAACGTGTACTTGTAAGCAGGGTTGGGAAGTAACTCGTTACTTGTAACCAAGTTACAGTTACTGTTTTTTTGGTAACTCTACTACGTTACTTTCTCTCCATCTGTAACTGTAACTTGACTCAGTTACATTTTTTCGATAACTAATTTAATAGTTACATTAAGAGTTACTTTATATGTATTTTGAACCTCCACAGATTACATTAGGCCTTGCATTTACACTTAAACAGCCTTTATCGACACTTTACAATTCAAATGCAATTTGATATTTTTATTTTCATTGCAAGAAAGTAACTGCAAAGTAACGATTTGTAATTTTTTTGAGTAGCTGCAACTGTAATGCGTTACTTTTCAAAATTGGTAACTTGTAACTGTAACTGGTTACATTTTTAGCCAAAACAAAAACTGTAACTGTAACTAGATACTTTTATAAAGTAACTTTCCCAACTCTGCTCGTAAGTAAAATTACTAGTAAAATGTATGGTAAAATTTCAGAAAACTCTCATAAAGTTCTTCAAAATGCCATGTTGTCCCACAATTACATGATTTTCAGAGTAAATTTTAAGAGAAAACGATTCTTTCCGTGTACGACTTACGGAATCATTCGCATAAATTATTTACGGACTGTAATCAAACCTGAGATAGGCTGTTTTCTTTTGCCCCTCCGAGGCTTTATTCGATAGCCCTCACTTAACGCGGCCGGGTCCGTAGCCGCCAGGGCTCATAATAATTTTAATGCTGACAATGAGTTCCGCGGACGGTTTGATTAATTAATTCTGGGCGCCAATTAATTCTTATAAAATCAGTAAAAGGTCTTGTACAAGAATTTGGGACGACAAACTGGATCGAAAAAAATAAAAAAAGGGGGGGGGGATCATTGGAGGGACCCTGGAGTTTTATGAACTATATCGAATATGGGAGTTTACAATAACCTGCTCCGAAATTATCTCGGGCACACGAATTTATTTCCTTACTCACAATCGAAGTCAGGTACCCGCTCGACAATTTTTCTATTCAGTTCCCGGGCTGGTTTGCACACAGCGCTTTGGCAACCACGCACGATTCCCCGTAACAATTCACTATGGCAGGAATGTACACGACGATCCGACTTCTCGGGGGGCTGACTCCGGGTCCACTATCCCACCAGGATCGCTCTTTCTTGCGGCTTTCCCAAGAGTGCCGTTGCTGAATTTCCTCGGTCCAACGGCCCCCAGCCACGGGTCAGTCCGGGGCCGTAGCGGTGGTCGTGCGTAAGCGGTGGTGATGGGCATCCATCCCCCGAAATTGAAGTCTCGACCTCCGATCGTTTCCGGCGGCGGCCGCGATTTGCTGATTTTATATCTTCGTCCATCAGGGCGGAATTCTCATTATCCACTCCCCCCTTTATGTGGTTGCTGGCCAATTCCCGCTAATTGCTCTTTGTTAACTATTCAATTAGACTGCGTGGTTCCCGCTTCGCTAGACTAAGCAATAATTTCGACGTTCACATATGTTTTATAATTACTGGCTTGATACTTGTTTCGATTTTCCGCGGGAACTCCCGACGAGTCGGATCGAGTCGACGTCGACGTTGAGGGGGAAGGATAAGATTTTATAGACTGTCACAAGTCATTCTCTTTAAATTAGATTTGATTAAATTCTATTTAACTTTTTAAAATCAGTATATATACGTCGGAACATCGTAAATTATTTCATCGGGACGTACACATGCGATTGTTCTCATGGATTTATCGTCGACTCACGTATGTCGCAATTATAAATAACAAATTTTTATGATGGACACGATATTCATACTGAGATAGATTTGCACGGAGTAATATTATCCATCATTCCATTGTTAATACAGTTTGGCGATCTGATCTGTCTGACGAATCGATAGCCTTTGGATAAGGCAGTGATAATTATTGGATCGCATAAAATGAATGCAATTAACGCTTTAATAATATTAATCAATACTAGGATAATGAAATATTATATATATTCTTCTTTAATATCGTGATATAAATATTTGCATGCATAAATTGAATTCGATCGTAAAAATTTATATGACAAAAATTTATATATAATAATAAAATATTACAATGCAAATTGCAATATATTCCTGGTATTTTTTAGCAGAAAAATATATGTACGAGAACATGTAAAAAATCTGCAAATTTTTAAAAATGTAAATAACAAGTGTAATGATATCAGATAATGAACCATATGAATCATATCACACGTAGAATTCATTTTGTGGAATGACACAATTAAATTTATTGCAATAAATCACATACACCTTTTCTGTAAAGCACTCTCGGTCACTCGGCTCCAGCGCGGATTTAATGCAGAAATTTTAATATATCTATTATAAAATTTTGCAACAGATTTAACTGTTTTCTAGTTTACACGTACACGGGATTTATGTATAAAAGTTAACTCTTTACGCACTTTATTTACGTATTTTTTGTCTCAGCATATTTTTTTACATATATTTTTATAATAACTACAAAAAAAGAGTTTTATTTAACGAGGAAAATATGGTATCTGTGATATCATGTGTATTTGATTTAAATCAATATTCTCCAATGTTTTCCAGTATTGAAAAAATTCACAGCATGCTCACGTACACTTTACGTTTTTCCAATTCCAGGAAACATCACAGCCAGTGAGTAGAGTAAACTGTGTTGATGTCATTTGCAACTTATACCATTAAATATCTATTGCAACAAAACCGCTTTTCGATTATTTTACACAAATCGAATTTGCTTTTTCGGAATATCACGGCAGAAATTAAAATTTGCATTATCTTTCAATTATATTTTTCAATTTAAAACCGTATCTTGCAATGGATGATAAGAAATAATTTTACGAAAAGATTTTCATATCTTTTTTGCAAACTTGATTGCGGGAGAAAAACATTTTTTTTAAATGTCTTTGGAGACAATTTTACGTATAATATTTTATAATATTGTGTATCGACTTTGGAAGTCGTTTTATCATAATGTTTTATACGTGATATGAAATATTTTTGCAAAATTGACCTTATTTTTATTTTTAATAAACTGCTTGATAATAACTTTGTTATAATAACTTTGTTATACTGGTTGTGAGTTGTTCATAAGAAGCTTCATGAAATATAAAACGATTATAGATGGAATAAAACGGTGTTCAGTGAATCATCTCATACCGTATTCTATTTCCCTTAAGGATGCTCTTGTCGGTAACCATATCTCTTGAGGTAATCTGAATTGCTTCAGTATAGTCGGCAAACCTCTTACCAGACGCTTCATGCTAAATGTAAATGAAGTCTCACAATGTTGTATGGTGAATAAGCAAACGTTCAAAAACTGCTGTTTTGAAAATATTTATCGTGTTTAAATTGTTTTTTTCGTAACGTTGCATAAATATCTGTACACAGTTTAACTGTTCAAGGGCTGCGCATTTCTGTCTGTCATAACACAAATAAAATATTCTTTGAGTCCACATAAAATTCAGAATGTGAGAATATTTGACGGATTTACAAAATTCAAAATAGCAGGTCAAATATGATTGACTAATATGATGCAAAATTTAAAATACTGTTTCGATTTATACGAAACTCAATAAAGATTTATTTGTTTGCTTCAAATTCGATGCTATTTTCGTAAAATTATATAAAGATAATGTGCAGAGCTAGAAGAAAATATATAAAGCTATTTAAACAGATCCCTTCAATTTGATCGAATAGTATATGAGAAGCACGTTTAATATAGATTCGTATCTTTGTACTCTGCGATGCATGGCATTTCCAAATGCACGAAAAATAAATTGATTCTTCAGTATAAAACTCAATTATTTAATTTAATAGTAGCCTAATGAAAATATAGCTAAGTGTTTAATGAATTTTTTTCGGATGCGGGTGACTTTATCAACATCTCACCGATGCTCTCAACGACATAGGAGTGATTAACAAACCTCTTGTTTGCCGTATTAGTCTGGCTTCAGAAATCCGGCTTAACTTCATCTACTCGATATCGCGAATTAATTGCCAGACTCCATTGCCGAACGCTCGACCATTGTGTAGCAACAATCACGTTCGTATCCATGTGCTCGGGATATTGTGTAGCGAATCTGGCTGCTGATAAATTCTCTTTGCAAGTTCACGTGTTATCCTTTATTCCACGGCCCGTGGCCATCGGTCAGATTACGTCGACCCAATAAATAAACGACCGGCTTCCCCATAAAACGTTCATACGCATATGGGAATGTGTACGTTTGTTATTTGTATTACAAAAAGATTGCCGCTGCAAATTTCATCTTTTAAGAGAGTGAAATAAGATTTTCTGGATATTTCTTTAAATCTTCTTTATTCATCTCTTTACACACAGCTAGAGTGCTTTGCGTTATTGTCTCTGTGATTTCAATTATATTGTTTCTGTATTAGCATTATCGATATTTCTTTAATTTACAGGCAGATAATTGCACATGAGTTTTATGATTGTGGGAATAGTCTATTTTTAAGATTGTTAAGAAAACGTAAAACTTCATACAGGATATAAAAAGAAGAAAATTTAGTTAGTAGGTTGCCGCCTGTTTTAGGATTCAATTAGAAATGTGTTAATGGAACATCCATCCATTCTCATTAGTGTCCTGATGTTCGATAACGTTAGTTACAACATGAGCTTACGTAAGCTATTGTAATGACAATGTTGCACTTGATCGAAACTAGCTGAACGATTCTAGCGTACATGAAACATGTGCGCAACAGATACTAAAATTAACCTAAATACTGACGTTCGAATGTAGACGAGTAGAGCTGCTCTTATATTGTTCAAATACATCAAAGTTCAAACGTTTATTCCAGGCACACTTGTCTACCGCATTCCATTATCCTTAGTTATCAGAGCATGTAACTCAAACTTCGATATGTATAGTAAAGTATTATACTTATCAGAACGCGCGCAACTATAATATTCGTAACGATAAATTAATAGCAAAAGAATCATTAATCTTATTCTCAAAGAAGCAAACAATTGTGTAACAATCGTGTGGCAGTTACATGTAACACAATTTTACGAAAAAGGAACATTATTTCTTTAGAAAAGTGTCAAATTTTGGCTGGCCTGACTCTATTGCCTAATAATAATGCTGCCGCGACGCATATATATTTTTTTTTTAAATATAAAAACATACAATACACATCAATTTATATTTTAATAAATAATTTGGTCTTGCAAACGTTCAATCGCAACTAAATTATAATTAAATTCCTGTCATATGAGTAATATGGCTAAGCAATAGGTTCACAATACGGATATTAATAACAGGTAAATGGGTACTAAATAATAGATAAATAACAGTTGAAAGTATATAAATAATTAATATAAATTAGTGGTTAAAAGAGCAGAAATTACACAAGGTAATATATTTACTGATATGAAATTATATTATATTATACATGTAACAAAAAATATAATATTACCGCGACATATTGTCTTTTTTAAAAAGTAAAGACATTTAAAGATATACGATCGTGGTACTAGATTTGGATTATATCTAAATAAGGGAAGTAAGGGAAACTGTGAAGTAGTCGAAATTCAGGAAGATAATACGAAAATAGCGTTTGTATTTGTTTACTCTGTTTGTTACCACGTTTTTAAACGGATGGGAAATCCCATGATGGAGCATGGGAGTTGACAAAATTTTATCGCGTGCTGAAAATCGTTAACGAATAAAACGAACGAATTGTACTCAGAATTAATTAAGCACTCAGCGCGATAACCATGAGCAATATACATCAAAGTGTACAAAGAAAAAAATTAATAAATGCATCCGTCATCAATAAAGGTGAATTTCATCGAATCAAGCATATATTCCTAGCATATACTCAGGCGGTATATCGTTAATAATTATTAATAAAACCATAAAATTCATTTTAATCACTATTAAAAAAGATTAATTAATTAATTTTAAAATGGCACTTTATACCTGATATTTTATGCAATCAGCTTTCAGATAAAAATTATCTATATACGAGAGTAACTAATGAATCTCCCGTTTGGTTAAAAACAAAGGGATTCGTTACATTTTACACATTTTTTTATTAATGCCTGCCTAACGAAAATTTTACAATAGAATTAAATTTAGGCAAGTTACTTCATTCGTTTTTATGTTTAGGGACACACACACACACACGCACACACACACATACACTTTCAATAATTACAACACACAATAAAACATTATATAATATGCATAGAATTGATGATGATGATTATTTAATGACTTAATGATAATAACAAGTGTAAACCTTAAACTTTACACCACGCGGATGTGACGGTACATAATGAAGTAACTGTCGCAATATCTTTCCGACATAGCTTTCATCTTTCCGATCACTTTTAATTAAAATAGCATGCACGCACACACACTCGTCCAGGACTATTAAAAATTCGCTCTGCTAAAATGTATGCAATTAGAGCATCCATAAAAAGCGACGAGGCTGTGAGACTATAGCAAAATAAAATATTCAAAAGCAAACAAGAATGCATTACGGACACTTTCGTAACGTTAATAGCAATACGACGAAAAAAGTGAACTTTCGCGGCTGCCTGAATTTTATTATTGTATTAATAAACCTGGGTTTAAAAGAGTTCAAACTGTTAATACGATTAAATCTGATTACTTGACATTTTAATGACAAATTCTAAAAATAATGATTTACATATTACATCCACGTTTTACATATTTTGTCATCCTTGATTGTGAAAAACGAGCGTGACTTTTTTTTCTACAATTATTTGTATTTTGATATAAATTCTGCTGGATCTAATTGAGGAACAGTGATAGAAATTCTGCGGACACCCGCTCGACACAAAGCAAAGCTCGGGACGCGAATAAAATAAGCCTTCCTAGAAATTCTCGTGTCCCGTTTTAATTGCATAATTCTCTTTTCCGGGAACGCTGTAAAGGAATGCGAATAAATTTACGATGTTGGTGACGTGGTATCGTGCAATCAATAGGCGAAATTCCGAATCCAGCAATCTCCGATGTGCGTGTATGTATGCAGCGCGTCCGATGTGCAATAGACGTAACGGATGCCGAGAACTTTCACGTGTAGATCCCCCGCGTTTAACGAAAAGAGGAATATCGTGCACTATGCGGCGGTCCACAATCGGTGCGCGCGAATCGATAACATTTTCGCGGCTTTGACAGAGAGAATTTCTCATGAAATCCTCCTCCGGCTACAGTCTCTCATCACTACGGATCTACGACCTCGTTAAAATCGCATCTAGCTAGATTACCTTGCGCGGAGCATCGGTGAGGTGTACATTAAGGCAAGCTATGTCTCATATCACGCCAGTGTTAGTTGAATAGCAATTCAGTATGACCTTTCCTGCAGTTTGCTTGACACACTGTTTAGAATTCCCATATTATTGACGGCGATTGATCCTCCCGAACTTAACTTAACGTTCAGGCACGCGGATAAAGCATCCGCACATAGAACAGTACCATTGCCATTTGATTAGGATCGCCCAGAATATTTGAGACAATTAATGATACAATTATATTTAACTGTTCAACATACTTAATTTCTGAGAGTTCTTTTTCATCGTTTAAAATAAAACGTTTCATATCGCGTCCGGTAATAATATACTTTGATAAGTTCCTGATAGATGCACGTATTTTTTTATAGAAATGAAATAGGGTCAAAAGTTCATGTGCAATGAAGAAGTAGTTACAAAAGAAGGAAGAAAGGAAGAGAGGGAGAGAGAGAGAGAGAGAGAGAAAAAGTATGTGTATGTGTATGTGCGTAAAAATAGAAACAATAAAGGATAGCTATAGAAAATTCTCTTCTATCACTGTATTTGACATTTCAAACTTGCCTCGGTGCTTCATTTGAAGAAATTTATGAAAAAGTTCGTATTCTATAAAACAAAATAAAGGGTATTTAAAGAAAGCGTATATGAATAAAACTATTTCTGTAATAAGAAAAGTTTCCTTTGTCGTTATAAGTGTCAGAAAATTAATATCAGAATAACGTATCTAAAATTATTCGCGTTTAATATCCATTTAATATCCATTTGTAAAAGAGGAAAATATCTTGATTGAGCAGATCTGATATATGTACGTATAGAAATGCGATAAAAACTTATCGGGCTGGCAGTCAGCGATAATTCGCGATGATGAAAATTCCCCATTAACGAAGTTTCAATAAGAACGTAATGCATAATTTATTATAATGCTAATCTTCCTAAAGGAAGATTATTAATTAAGTCAAAGACGTCTCGATTTGTGTTTTTAGAACATTACTTTTTTTATGCGACGGACGTTACAATGGAGCCAACTGCATCATCGATTTTCTTTACTATTGAATATCGTCCATGGCAACCATGGATTCAACGGCATTCCCATAACGTGAAAGCGATGCACTTTCAAGCTTTATCGACTCTAATATTTCATTACCCTCGGATCTTTTATTATGCATTCGTATAAATAAATATACTTAAATTCATTCTAATATCAAATGAATGTAATAGAAATTTTTATGGTATTAACTTTACCTTTAAATGTTTGCGATTAGAGTTTATACGACTTTGATATTTTTCCGTACTACTGTATTATAAAATATTATTAGAGATGCAAGTATTAAATACAGTCATCTCTGACGGAAGTAATGAACCAACTAGAAAAAACTCGCACGCATCATCAGCCGCTTCCGGTTTCAAATCGCCTTGTGCGCAACATTCACGAATAAAACGCGTCGTCTAACGTTTCACCGAACATTTCAAACTACTAGGTTTCGTCGACTTGCGACATCACCTCCGATTTAATGTGCAATAATACGATGGCAAAACAAAACTTTCAGCCGTACAGGATATATGTAATTAAGTCGCAGACAACGATATTTTTCGGCGTATCGTATACGATATTGCGTCGATGTCACAATGTGCCACGGAAGTAACTGGCATATGAAAGAGAAAAGACTATAGAAATGTGTGCGGTGCGAAGAGTAGAAGGAGAGTCGATGCTGTTAGCGGCGATGATAATAACGAGGTCGCAGATACACGATCGAGAAAATCGCTTGGCTTCTCGCCAGTCACAAACGCGACGATGAAGTTTTATTAGATCGAGAAACAGCTTTCATCTCTCGACCGTCTGTACTCCGGATGAAATAATGGGATTTCATAAATGCACAGTGAAACTCCGCGATCCAATTTCACTTGTACCAGCGCTAACAATGAACAAAATTTATCTTCTTGTTTTCCCAACGGAAATATCATTAATCTGATATTTATACAGGTGTCACGCGAGATATGAGCGTGTTTCTGAAAATAAAATATATATGTGACGTTCATAAATAATAAACGGACTAGAGAAAAGAGAAATTCAACGTTTGTTCGCAAAAAAATTAGGCTCCACTACGCGTGCTATTAGCGAGTGGAATTGCGAAATACCGTCGAAAGTTATAGTCCCGTACGCTGTAAAAAATGTATATGTAAAATTACACACATAAGAAGTGTAGCGCTTACTCTATTAATAACGGAAGCGCATAAATTTATGATACGTTTACAAAAAAATTGGTTTACTCTTCGTGTGAATACTTGTTTATGCATGATGAAACGTTAGAAAAAATTGTAAAATTTACACAATTAAAAGCAAGCAGTTTACTTGTTGTACAAGGTAATAAGTTTACCTACAAGGCGTAAATATACTCTAATAGATAGTCCTATGTATTACCCACTATAATAATTGTAATTTTGCATGTACTTTTTTTTACAGTGTGGTTGTATCGAATAACTTTCGCACAGCGCCTATAAATACATATTTTGATGGGCGGTTTCACGAAATGTCAATTATTCTACTTAATCGCAGTCATTTATCAGCATTAAGAGAAAGAACGCTACCTATTTGAACAAGAACCCGTGGCGAATACCAATTAATGCTAGAACGGAACCAAGTTTGTCATTATTTGTCAATTAGCATTACCTGAAATAACGAGAGCAAACAACTACTGTCACTTATTTTTCGCAAATACGTCTCTGTCAACTACGTCCACACGCATCGCCCTCCCGTAACCAAAAAAAAACGCTTTATGTCAGAAATTTGTCCCTTTATTGCGGACAGTACGTATTGTTATTTTTCCCTTTACATTTATCCGCGTCGGCGCAAATTGATATTTTTTTCTTTTACGAATGTTTTAATTCTACATTGCACCCTACCGCGAGGAATTCGATTTTAACTCGTGAACAGCTGAACCTAAAACAATTTTTGGCAATGTCCTGGTTCTGTTGAATGATAACGGTTCCAATTAAAATCTCGTTACTGTGGTGGCGTATTAATTATAAATGGATTGTTTTTTTTTCACGAAAAACAAACAAACGACTACGTTGATATTCTTTCGAATTTAATATCGTTTTCAGACAGCCAAGTCTTGGAAATGTGTACGTATATAATAAAATTAATCTATATATTATTTTATAGCGCCTTGACATCAATGAGACAGCTTGCTAATATAATCATTTCTCTTGAAAGTATTTCGCAGATCAAAGCCGATAAAAAGAAAGAGAAGAATAGAAACCGTCCACGCCGTCGAATTCCGACGGATTACGATTTCGCGTTTTAATTTCACGAAGGTAAAAAAAAAGCGTGGAGGAGGGAATTTGCAGGAGGCTAGAACGGCGATAATCGAATCACGATTGGAAGTGTTGATTACCAAGGCGTTAAAGTGCTGCGACATTCGCGGCTCGTCGGGATGGAAACGCATGCTGGCGTCGCGATGGCAACGCGAGGTGTCCGCGTTGCGTCTCGCGTTCGAGCGCCCGCACGTCGCTCGGGTGCACATCTCGCGCCAATTCATTTGCGAAGATGCGCGTGTATACCGGGGAAAGTATACGGGGGAAAACATCGTGAGTTATACAGATTCGCACGCACGCGGCTCTGTTTTCACGCCGCTTGCTTGTCGCTCGGCGAGGCGAGGTGTAATAACAGCGCGACCACCGAGGCGCTTCCGGCATGATGTACTAGATCGTGATCCGAGCTGTTGATTTTGCGGGGAAGTAACACGAAGAGCCTCCATTTTCGCGAATTACCGAGGGCCGAGCACGAGCACGCGCGTTCCATCGCGCATTAGCTTCAATGCGCAAGGAGGGAGGAAAATTTGTCGCGTCTAACATCGTAGCCGCTAACTTCTTAACGCTTAATGAAGTGCGTCTATAGAACCCTTCAGTTCCCACAACACGCAGACTACGAAGAGAACGGTAGAAACACACACACACACACACACAGGCGTGCAGAATGACCGATTTTAATCCGCGTGTACGTACACGTTCAGTGGCACTTTAATACAAGCTTGAATTATGTAAATTGCAATCATGCAAATTTATTATATTATGCAAACCTGAGACAGCGCGATGTGGAAAGAAGGCATCGATAATAAGGCCTCACTTCGTACGGAAATGAAGGGATAATGCAAGTCGGGAAAACTTAAAGGAGCTTATCAATCAGCTTTATAATTGTTTTCGAACAGCGACAGAGGGAGGAAAGCGCTTAAGGAACGTTGTGACACTTCGCTGTTTTTTTTTTACCGCACCCTTATCACTCATTATTTCCACTGCTCGATTAAAGGAGCGATTCCCGTGCGAGGAGCAATTATTTTTGCAACAAGTTATTCCTGATTTCGTATGCTCGCTGCATTTCGCAACGCGACCATACGTTATACGCATTATGGTATTTTGCAGCTCCACCGGCGCAATATGATGCAGGTAAGGCCACGTATTAATCAAGTTGTTGCGTTACGCTTCTCCGTATTACGTTGAAAATTATAACTAACAGTACTTTGTGAATGCTATACGATGCAGTTTAACATTTTCGCGCATGAAGTTACGCGGAGGGCTTACATTGCGTCACGAGTTTAGTAGAAAAGATGTTGGTGCCCGAATGAAATGTTCTGACGTTTAATGAATGACATAGACATTCTATCATAAATGCGACTTCAGTTCAAGCACCGAATAATGGCTTATTCGCTGTTCTCGCACGACGCTTTACTGGCGCAAAAATGTTTGCGCGATACCAATGCGATATCATGTTGATATTCCAGTAGACACTTTTAGTTGCAACTCTCATACAATGTCAGACGATAACTCTCGGTGACAGTAATGTATTTAAGCGTGAACATATTTGTCTCTATAGGTATTAGTCTTATTATTCCTAACGCTATTAGTCCAAGTTTTAAGGTTTTTTTATACTTATTAATTTTATGTAACACACCTTTGATAATTATTTGATCTTAGTCTCACTGAGAATGACCCGAAAATGAGTCGAAACGTTTGAAGATTGACTCAAAGATTGACTCGAAGGTTGATTAATAAATTCAATAAAAAGTTACACATTGGATATTTTCGCACGAATACCTGCGTTTGGCTCGCATTGGCCCTCTTCCCCCTCCACCAAATTTTTAATCACCATTCCATAATTATTTTTTTCTTACAGTTATTTCTCATTGTCGCCAGTAAAATAATTAACCAATGCAGGACTCGACACATACCGTAGTGGTCGAATAGGTGAGACGCCCGCCCAGAGCGTAGGGAGGTCCAGGTACAAACCCTGGCTGAGGTAATATTTTTCGCAATAAATTTCTTTAATTAGAATTTGCCAGTTGTGTCGATCATTAATTCCCTACATTGGCATTATTCTCACTGATTGTAACAATTTTTTCCCGCTGGTCAATTTTGAACATAAAATCCATGTCGGAAATAAAAGGGTGTAATAAAAAGAATTTAATGCATATATAAATTTAAACAGAGCGAGCTTTATAATTATTTTTAATCGAACGTATTAACGTGTCCCTCGCGAAGCTTGGGAGACTCATATTAAATGTACGGAATATTTTGGAATACGTTACTCCTCGTTTATATTCGTTACTGTTCCTCCTACACACTTTATTGCTTTCCCCTTAACCGAACGTAATTTAGCTCGCACACGCGAATTCGATCGTATTTCCGTGAGTTTAAGGAAAAAAGAAATTGTATACCATTAGCCTTATCTCACTCAATTTATATTGTCGGTAATAAAAACGAGACACGAAGAGTCCTAGACACAAAATTGCCATTTTATCACAGCGTTTCATCTTCGATTACGAAGGAACAATGATTACGAAGAAACCTATTTGTATGATACAAAAGATTACGATCTCAAGTTTAAGTAAAAAGTTTTCCACCTCTTATTAATATCTACGTCTGGATCGTTTCGATATTGTCAACACAATTATCTTTGTATCGATCCTAGCGATACAGATGCAAAATCGCAAATATGACTGCTTGGACGTCTCCAACCACAAATTCGCGACTTTCCTTTTTTTATATTTATTCAATCTATTATATTGTCCAATTCATCAGGGTATTTCTAAAATCTCCGCTCATCTCCCTCATCGCACGTGACACGAATTTGATTATGCATTCAGTTTGAATTACTTTGCACTCTCTTTCATATAGACAGATGATTTCATTTTGCAATATAAATATGAATTATTTATTACATACATATTTAGTAATTTATTATAGATGAATATAGAAATACTAGAACGCGTGCGTTATGTTACGAAAAGAATTAGATTTAATTTACAGCAGTAAAAAGTCATTTTAGCGATATTTCTTGAGGAATTTTTGCACGGAACTTTTATTAAAACCCATCTTTTTTCGAGCAACTTCAGGTACGGATAAAGTACACTTGCACTAAAGCCACAATCGCGGTATTATTCTCATTTGATAATAGTAACGTTATTACACTAACACGATTTTACGACTGTACACTAAGAATCGCTGATGCCTTTTCACATGAATTTGTGCACATATCAACACATTTACACATTTTGCATATACATATGGTATATGGAAAATGTATGTGTTCTACCTGTGCCTAAATTCATATGGGAAGGAATCAGTGATTCCTAGACTGCGTTCCGATATTCACGTGACGTAAACTATAGATTTTCAGTACTGGCAGTGAATATCGAAACGCAGCCCTAGTGTATGTATAATACATACTACGCAAGTTTGTTTTTTTTTCAATAAAAGACTATATCAACTTATTTTGTGCTTGGCAACGTGCTACTTTTATTCTGATACTTTTAGATACAGAATGCAGGAGGAACAAAGTGCAATGAAACTTCGTAGAAGGCAATAGAAACAAACAATATATGTCATAAAACGTGCGCGGGGTGTGCATATGTGTGTGTATACAATATATTTCATGTATTGTATAAACTAA
Source organism: Vollenhovia emeryi (assembly GCF_000949405.1). Classification (NCBI taxonomy): domain Eukaryota; kingdom Metazoa; phylum Arthropoda; class Insecta; order Hymenoptera; family Formicidae; genus Vollenhovia; species Vollenhovia emeryi. Next base: position 885,237 of record NW_011967161.1, on the reverse strand, counting down.
AATTGAACAATTGAAAATGCATCGAATAAATGCAGTATAAAACAGCGCCGAGATTGCTTTCCTTTCGTAAAATTTTTACTGATAATTGTTACGATTCACTGTTTGTTCAGAATATGAACATTTTGCAGAACACTATTAACAAATACGGTAGCTGTTCATTTATTTTTCTTTATCTGTACCACCAACTAATAGTTACATACCAACAATATTATAATGTCTTCAGCAACATAACTGTTATATAGTACAATCATCGACATGTGGACTGAGCGTTACATGACAAGCGGTCGTCCGCTGTAGAGACCGAGGTGCCTGCGTAGGAGGCCTGTTCTGTCTCTCTAGCACCTCATTGATTGGTAGTTGAGAGACGAAATTACCAATGTGATGCTAGCAAGAGAGACAGAATAGGCCTCTTATGTAACAATACCTCTCTTTTTATAGTGACCGCCCGCTTGTCACGCGTGATGCTCAAAATCAGTACATTCTGTTAATATGTCAACGAGTATAATATGTGTCATATTTATTGGTAGAAAATTATAATACTGGATGCTACATAACTGTCGGTATTTATTGGGATAGGCGTTTGTTCGATTGTTTACGAAAATATGAATTTGTATGTATATTGTCGATATAACATAGCCTCCCTGTTATTACGTATATTAATAAAAGTATCGTGAATAAAATTCATATGGCTCAAACGTGCGATAAACACAAATGTGGAGGAATAAAGTACCAAGAGCCGTGACGGGGTGTTAATGTCCAAATATTTCATATTTTAAATTCAATTTTAAAAGTATTGTGGTTCTCCAATTGCAAACGATAGAAAAGATTGACGATTCGAAAACTAATCACCTATCGGCGAAAATTGACATATCGCTCTCTCCCATCACTTTCGACAAACGCAGTGGTCAGACATGCCGCTCGTTGGCCGTCGTTAACAATTTAGTACCTGTTGTGCAAAAGTGAATTTCGTATTAACGTAGAAACAATTAAAACAAAATATAATTTATTGTCACGACCAAACTCATTAACAATGGCCGGCCGGAATGAGAAGGCATCGCACTTTTCAAATTGATAACATGACTTCTCATTTTCCTCCGCCATTGTCGATTAATTACAATATCGCATGGGTGTATGTACCAACAGTTTCAATTGTATAGAACATTGAAGCTCAATTATCTTGATGCATGCAGTGGCATACAGTCATATGCGCGGTAGAAGTTACAAAACCAGTATAATGATGTTAATAGGGTTTTAATTACGATGCCAAAGATCAACGATGACAATTAAATTGTATTATAACGTTTATAACATTTATATTATTCGCATGAATGAATTATATTAAAACGAGATTTAAAATGCATTTTAATAAATTTTTAAACTTCCTGTATGCACAGCGATATGTTGTATACTCGTTACATTTTATGCTGTGAGATGAAATCTCTTTTTATTATTATAATATTGTCTTTTCATAGTCTATTGTTATTTGTTTTCCAGAAGCGTTTTAATGAACTGTTTAATGCATTTGAGCGGATTAAACAAGACGTGTTGCTACAGTGAGATTTGTGTGATAGAGCCACATGTTATGTTAGGAGACTGTTGCACGGCAAATTAGAGAGTGATGCATTATCGGTAAATCAATGCGAGGAATATGCAAATGTTAGCCTAGTGCTTAGCATTGTAATGGGTCAATAATGCGGTCTAGTGTTTAGAGTTGCGTATCTCTGAGTGAATCCAATAATGCAACCGCAATTGCATTTAATAACTCAAGAACCGGACGCTCTCGAAAGGGAACTTGTGTGGAATGTCCTAATGTTCAGAATGCACTTACAACCTTTCCCTAGGAAGCGATTGACATTTTCTAACTCGTTCGCAAACTTTTCATTGACGCAATTCTAATAAAAAAATCAGTTAACATCTCAACATAGAATAGGAAATTAAGACGAGCTACCTTTAGCAATTTGATAGATTCGCGTTGATACAAGAGTCAACGAGAAAAACTTAAACTATGCCAGTCGACAACTAATTTCACCTCGTTTTACCAGCTTCATAGCTGTTGTAGATAAAATTTAAGACATGTTTATAAAATAATGTCATTAATAAGTACATTACTGGCATCAAGTCAAGATGTCTTTCAGAGTAAATGTCTACAAACATTTTTATGGAAAAATATTCTAGTAGGTTTTGTTATGGTATAAATGTTTGCCAACGTTCGTTCGATGAATGAAAACATTCACCATGTTATTCGCCATATACGTATTTCATTTCATGGGATATTCGAAAATGGTGACAGATAATGGCGTTGAATACAAAAGGGTCTTCCATAGAGTTTACAAAGTCAGTTTCTTTCATGATAATACAAAATAAAATGAGATATGTGTGATGTATGAACAATGTCGTATATTAAGTTTCTTTAATGCATACACTGAAAAAAATTTCTGGTTGAATATGGACGAATCAGATAATTCCTTTAGGATTTACCAGAATCCCTTTAGGATTTACCAGAATTTCTGTAGGATTACAGGAATTCTGGTAAATCCTAAAGGAATTCTGGTAAATCCTAAAGGGATTATCTGATTCGTCCATATTCAACCAGAAATTTTTTTCAGTGTAGAATTAAATTTTTAAATATTTAACTTTCAAGATAAAAACAGTTAAATATGTATGTATATGTAAAAAATGTGTTAGTATCTTGGTGTTACTTGGTATTTTATAATGTGAATAAAGCAATTTCCAAGTAATCCTTAAATTATCTCCATGAAATCGAAATAACCCAATGACACAATTCCTATTATAAATGTAAAGCTGTCTCATGATTATAATGATATCCGATCGAGTAGGGAATATTTAATTCGTTGAGGATAATATGAATTTATTATATGTTCTGTATAATAAAAATGTTACAATACCAAAATCAAAGGATTAAACACATTCAAATTTTGTTTATTAAAGTTTCTTTCAATCCTTTATTAAACTTCTTCTGAAATTCCTAATTACGCTGGGAAACTTTTTCAGACATCTTCTTATAAACTGCCTTAATCCCAGGGATAACTTTACGCCAACTTTAATCAATCAAGTTTAGCCCACGTAAAAAAAAACATAATGAAAATTTTTATCATATCACAGAGAGAGCTTCGCGAACAAAGAATATCCACAATTAGATTATAATGTCCTCGCACAAATAAAGGTTCAGTAGATAATGTTTCTCGATATATGCACGGAAAAAATATAGCTGCTGTGGCTAAAGATTACATGTGGCAACTAAATTTCAGTTGTAAAATATGGACAGCTAATATTTAGTTGTGACAGCTAATATTTTGCTAATGTGCCTGTTGTATTAGGTGCGGCAGCAAATCGTTTGCGGTGATTTAGAAATTTATAGTTAATGCAGGTAAAATATTTTTAACAAATCACGATTAGCTACACGGAGAGAATTTTCTCTTAAAATTTACTCTAAAAATCGTGTAATCGTGAGGCAATATGGCATTTTGAAGAACTATATGAGAGTTTTCTGATATTTTACCATACATTTTACTGATAAAATGTGTGGTAAATTTTCAAAAAACTCTCATAAAATTCTTCGAAATGCCGTGTTGTCCGACGATTACATGATTTTCAGGATAAATCTTTATAGAAAATTCTCTCCGTGTACGGTAGCAAAATTTTTTCAGTGTGCATAAAGCTTTCAAAGGACCTCACTCTTTTAAATAATTGGCATAAGTATTCTTGAAAAGGATGTTTGGGAGTACACGTACACGTCTGTGTTTCTGTTATGCATATTTACTTGACAGCAGAACAGAAATTGAGAGAAACTGGCAGTGAAACTGTTAGATGACTTCTGCTCCATCGACTGATGTGAAGCGTGGCGTAAAGTCGGTCAGTACGGCTTCAAAGTGTTAATGCGGTGATTCGCTTTATTAGCCGGTAGTTAATTCTACCTACGACTTCGTTCCGCGATACAGTTCGATTCTAATATCATTACGCCGTTTGTAAGCGACTGGGCGAATATTGTGCAAATATGCTCAGGAAATTATTTCCCGGAAGCGGGAGAAGCGTCCCTTAATCATTACCCACTGATGCCACCTGAGACAGTACAATTTTTCACCTTATTTGCTTAACCCCGCCGCATTTTATCTCGATGATTTACACGGACAGACTTTTAGCCGTTTATTCGCTATTTTAGCTTTTTATTTAATAACTCTATTTGTGAAATTTTTTTCCATGTCTAGTTTGCGTGCGATCAGCTCTATACAAATTGAATAAATTCCAACGTTAGATTTTTATTCATGATAATTTTAGAATTCGATTGACCTCTTTCGCAAGATCGTATCTCGATTTTACACAAGTTCCGGTTTTTCTGTTTGAACGCTCATGCTGTTCCCAAATGAGTGTTTAAACAGAAAAACCGAAAATTGCGTTAAATCGAGATAAGACTCTGCGAAAGAGATCGGTCGATTATAGATCTACAAATTTTGACCGTTGAATAATAATGACAGTATTTTTAGTGCAAACTTTCGTGCAAACTTTTGAAGTTTACAAATAAATTTCACATTTGCACTACAGCATAATTCGGATTTTTTATACTTCGAAGACGTTATACAATGGAATACAGTAATAGAATCGTATTGCTAAACTCCAGCAAATTATATGTGCAGTGTCTTCTCATGAGCCAAAGATAACATTCCAGATCGTGCCAGCTACGTATCGTATAATGTTATCACGAAATATTAATTAGGTAACTCAATCTCGCGATGTGTTAATTATACACTCCACCTAACACGTTCCTACGAAGTAGTTTAGTATAAATTTATAAAGGTAGATTCCAAGTTAAGATTTCTCTCTCAATAAAATATATGTAATAGAGTAACCATAAATGATAAATTCAATTACGCCGTTGATTATCTGCTGCACCTACTCTATCGGGATCAATGTGAAATAAAATTGCATGACATCAGTGCATCTTTCATTGTCTCACTTTGCGTCGGTGGATTATCAGGTGCAACCCTCTTTCTTTTCCCTCACTGTACCAGATTCTAGGTTTGTGTTATTAAACCCTGTGCTGCAGGAATTAATACGGCAAAAGCTCAATTTGCCAGGGTCTAAATTGTATAAGGTAGAGGCAAACGTATTCTGCAATAGCAGAAACCACAGTCGCGCAGCGAGTGTGATGAGAAGCAACAGACTTAATCATAATCTCAGGACTAATCAATCCGTTAGACAAACCATGATAATGCGTGCACGTGTATACGAAGATTAATGCTGAAAATCAAAACCTGTAATTACAAGCAAGCAAGTAATTACATCTATGTTTTCTGTTAGACGACAGCACATCGCTTCACGCATATCGATATTGTACACGGTGTTTCCGGGTTAAATAGCCGAACTTAAAATATGAATTCAGGACCTCGAAACAAACAAATGTTTTATCTGGAAGTTTGCTCGCAAACGCTTCCTTGGAGAGATATTGACTTTTGATATTTTCAACTACTACAGGAATGAATAATGTCGAAATAATTTAGATTTAGCCTCTTTACAGTAATCAATTTAATGTAGTTATTAAATATATTGTTCGCGGAGACAAGCTGCCCTCAGTCGTCGAAATATTGAAGAAAATACAAACTTATCCGGCAATCTTCTGTTTGAAAATCGCGCAGCGTATTCACGGCGAGCAGCATTAGCGTTTCCATCACAAAACGCCATATCGGTATATTCACCATTGGAATACATATAAGGCACGATTACATCATGAAAGCATTCAACGAACTATTTATATGTATCCTGTATAATGTATAATATAATGAGAAAACGGGGAGTTTTGTCAACGGTAGTCGTTAAAAAGAATGTAATGTCTAATCAAAGGTCTTGTCAAGTGAATAAAAGCGAGGCAAATTTGAGCAGAAACGTTCCCCTTTTTGAATAGAAGAAAATAGTCGTTTTGAATCTTATTAAGTAATCCATATTCGACAATGTGAATAAAATTCGTTGTAACGGTCCGGGACGTTTTCCCTATTTCAACGATCTCACGTGATTACACCAACTAGATAAATTGCACGATATATCAAAACTATAGAAATATTTCGTACGTCGATTATCTATGGAAGTCTCAGGAATACTTGACGATGACAGAATCATAGAAATTTCACGAACGTTACTGCTTCCCGAAGAGAAAAATTTCCTCGTAATTTATATATCGTATCGTATTTATATATCGACTGGTATATGGGTGGGATCGACAGCGTACTCCAGGAACAGCCAAAGTTACCAGTATCACATTTCGAGAAGTGTGTTGAATACGAAAAAGCCAATGCGTCTGAAAGCAGAACGACTCGAAAGCGATCTCACTTGATTTATTATACATAGCTGTACTTCGGCTTCTCTACTTTCTTCCGATTTTCAGGTTGGCCGTGCGACGTTAAGATAACGATCAAACCGGACATTAACTCCGCGCACTGCGCAACTATACGCCCATTTAAGGGATGCTGCGGCCCGCGAGATGAATAACCGTCGTTCTATATCGGAACTCGTGTTTGGCGAATTATCTTGATGATTTATGCCGCGACACTGTGAATGCGTCACGAAGTACCTTCCATGGTGCCTGCATATGTTTCATGCACACACGAACCTTAATTGTTCTTAAGAACCTCTCACGTGAGGACTAAGATGCAAATTGGATCACATAAATTGTTGCGAAGGCAAGGCAAAAGATCCCCTGTATATTCTTCACTGTATCAATGACGCGGGACACATTTTTGGAGCAAGGAAAATAAAACTAGCTGAAAACTAACAGAGTTCTATACGAATGTGTATATTGAGTTCTATATGAATGCGTCATGTTGATATTTGTGCTAGAATACGAAATAAACTTTCTAACGTAAACATCCGTCTTGAATGTTTATAGGAGACGTTAAGAAATATACAAACGTGAAATTTAGGTTGACTGGGGTTTTGGTCCAGGACGCACAAACTATTTGTGGTGCGACAATGCAATGATAGTAAAAAAATCTGTTTGCCTTTTTTATACATTTTTTATATATACAATCTTACCTAAAATATCTAATCTGTAAATACTAATTTATAATATTAACTTAGAATAGTTGGAATTGAATGTGCCTCATAATATATGACGATTTATTTCAATATATTGATAAATAATATTGAAATAAAAGCTGAATAAATTAATGCAGCGTTAAATATATTAGAAATACACTAAGCTCTAAAAATTCCAATTTACTTATTATAAAAATTAAGCATTAAATGAAAATACGAGTTAAATCTCTAAATCTATACGCTGATTAAAAAAAAGTCATAAGTATCGTATAAAGTTATTTTGATTTTCCAGACTGTCAGAATGTGGAATGTATCTCAGAAAATAAAAATGGGTATCGTCAAAAAGATCTCGGTATTTCTTATATACTTATGTAACAAATATAGTTTTATTCGTAGCTCAACAAAGTACTATTTTTGTAGGAAATAAGTAAAAGTCGCAGTAAGTATATACGCAGCATCTTTCAAGCTGCAGAATTTTTGTCCCGTGTTTTAATCGGATGTACTTATGGCTTTAAGAAAAGCATTTAGCAGTGATCCGATACAATATTCGCAGAATTATTACATAAATACGTACTACCGCGACTGGATCGAGTAAGCATTTCATTAAAATTTTAAGCTAATTACTTCTAATGTTGAACTCAATTTAGAAGACTAATTGGAGAATTTGATAAGACAATAAGTCAGGAGCTTCTTAAATATAATTAAGAAAATTACACATCATTGTATGTAATTTTTTCCAAATTACAAAAATTAACTAATTGTACGTATTTTATATTTCCATTACAAATTATTATTAATTCCGGTGTAACTTTTGAAAATGCCGGATGTGTTTCTATTGAAAATAAGGGCTTCCTAATTTGCCAATTTTAACTCCCATGCAAAGCACGAATAGCTTGCAGAACGGCCACGGACGGAAAATATTGCGAGGGTAGCTCAATTTATGCGAATGTCATTAGCCACTTTGCGAAGAGACAGAACGGACTCGAGTTGTTTTAAGGGTGTTATTACCAAGACGGAAACAACGATGCACTTTCTTATATTATCTGTACCCGCGCGTTATGTCGATGACAACGACCTCGTTGAAACTCTCTTACCTGGAAGTGCTGTTGCACAGCTACGGCAATAAAAGTACGTCCTGCAGGAACAGCATTTCCTGTCATGGTTATAATGCTCACAACTCTCGCACGGGTGAGTGGAAGCGGATTCTATCACAAGATAATCGATAACAGCCGTGTAATAGAAAGAGGCAAATTATTTCATTTATAGCAAACGGACTGTCCAAGATAAATTTGACACTATTTTCAAGTAAATTGCACTTGAGCAAATTACTATTCTATTATTAGCGAGAACTTACGGATAAGCGAAATCAATCTCAAACTTTCTCTGTGGCATATCGATTTCTTCCTGAATTTGTCTTGTGACAAGAAAGTAGTCAATGTTATAATTTGCTGTTTAAATTGTGCAAAGTTTGATGCTAATACGACTTACCCTCACATATAAATAACAAATTGTGCCATTTAAGTGTCTCATTATTTCTATTATTACAACTTTCTATCGTTACAGTTTGAAAATTACAAATAAAAGCGGCAATGTATATTGCATTTATTTTAAAATTAGAAAAATGCATTGATGTAACGGATAAGTAATATTATGCGACCAGAACTGGCAAATTAATTTCGGAAAATATTACCTCAACCAAGGTTTGAAACTGGACCTCCCTCATTGATATACTTGTTAACATATTACATTGATATGTTACATGGTATATGTTGATGTACTCAGTTTTAAGAGTAATATTGGTAATGCATTTTTAATTTCAAAAGCAGTAATCACAGTAAAAAATTTAATAACAGAAACAAAAATATGTAAAAATCAGACACAAGTAATGTCTGATTCGTATGTATTTTATTCTTCAATGGAAAAATTCATATAAGGAAATCATTAATTTAATTCAAATGCATACCGCGTGAACTTGTAATTTCTAACAAGTGTAGAAAACACCCTGCCTTTGGAATATCGCTTGCAACAAAATATCGTACGATTAAAATTTCACAAGGAATGTGAAATATGTGATAACCAATAAAATTCGATTTGTTCTATGAACGACCACTTTCCACAAACGTAAAAGCAAATACAAGACTTTAAGTCAACAATCGTTAAATCAGTCTTCAAAACATTTTCAATTTGGCGTACGCATAAGCATATACACATTATGAGCATATTGCATAGATGGTAATCATAAAGTATCGTGAAGGTAAAGTGTATGAGAAAATCACGAATTCGTGACAGCTGCGACGCAACGTCAGTACGAATACCAGTGATTTGTCAAACTTCATGATTTATTTTCAAACGAAGATGCGTCTCACGCTTTGAAACCAATGAATAAGAATTATAGCGCGATCGTCTCCGATATTATACTCTTCGTTTTTCGTCCCAGCTGTTCTTGAGACATTTCATTCTTTTCTTTGTTCATACCGTATTTTCCCTCTTTGTTATCAGCTCCTTAGCCTTCAGAACAACTACGTCGGGTGTGCCTTTCAAGAATTATATGGCTTTCATATCACATTGTTGAAATAGATTTATTCCGAAACAAGGTCGCGCTGTGCGCCTTCAAAATGAAAAGGTTCGAGTCAACATGCTTTTTGTTATAATGAATTATGCAACGATGCTCCCTCCATGTTTGCTTCTGATATCACAATTAGAAGCTTAAATCAGAATGATAACGTCTATATATATATGAAAATTGTATGTAATTCGAATATATATATATGTTTTTTTCATAAAAAGAAAAGCTTCAATATTCTATAATAAGATCTTGAATCTCTACATTTCATATTCGCGTCTGTATTGCATTTTCGATGTAGAGCGAATTAATAAATGCCGCCGACAGAACGCTGTTTTAAAATCGTGGAATATTGCATGACGTGAAAGAAATATGTTTTAATATTGCGTTGCTGGATACGCTCTATTTATGCGAGCTTCAAGAGGGAATATTTGCGTGGTAACAAACTGTGTTCGTCTCGCAAGGTTCATCATTATCTCAAGAAAGTTGTGTACACGCGTGTAGGTGATTTTTTTCCCTTGATTGGCGTGATGTCTTGAATACCGTGTACGAAATTGCTTTCAATTTAATGTAAACTTAAATAAATTATTGTCATTATAATAATGAACTTTTTAAACAATTTTTTTTTAAATAAAAATATTAATAAAATAAACCATCTTATAAAATTTTCAATGCAATTGTTTAATCAGTTTTGAATTAATTTTCATGTAAACAATTTAGTTAACAAAAATACATTCTGAAATGGGAATGTGCAAATGACAGCTTATAAAATTGGAATAAAATTGAGTTTGATTATCCTCACCAAGTTCCGTTACATCAAATACTTTCGTAAAATCGAAGACAATCGAATTGCTCGAACGCATTCAGTATTTGGATTCAAATCAAATTCAGCTTAACTGACAGAGACCAAAAACTCAGAGGCAATAGAGAATAATTTATTTAACGTACTTCCTGTCGGATGGATTGTAACGCGAGTAAGTAACAACTGAGAGGAAGAAAACACAAAAAAAAAGAAACAGAAAAAAGTATAGAAGTAAGTCATAAAATTTATCATTTTGACCAAGGAATCTCTACAGGAATGCACGAAAAGATAGAACAGTGAGGTAGTAGGTCTAGATAAAAGTTTCGCATATTTTCCGACCAAAGAGATAAGTAAACAGCTCTCGCGTTACAGATACATATTTTAATTAAAATTTTTATGTTACTACGTAATGTAATATTTGTATGATACACAATGTATAATTGCATAATGTAGTAAATGCCTGAAACATTTGGCATTGCTTAGCCAAAGTGCATACTGAAAAGAAGATTAATGAATGAAGGAAAGAAAATATGCTCTCTGATTTAATGCTCGAATAATTTTACACTGCATGAAAATCTGAACTCCATATTTTTTTCCGTAGAAATTTTATATATCCTATTGATTCAGAGAAAAAGCTAAAGTTAATAATTGCCTCTATAAAACCACCTCTGAATAAGTTCACTTCTCAAAAAGATTCCAGATGTTTGCTTTTCCGTTTCATTTGTATTTTATAACTGTACAAAACATTAAACAACCATTACGGAAAATTGCGTTCAGATCATCTAATTCACAGAATAGGGAATTGCAATTTAAGTCGTGGAAAGAAAAGAAGAAACCTAAAAACCGATAGCGAGAGTCGCGGAAAGTGGAGAAGTACAAATAGACGAGGATGAAAAACGTCTTGAATTCGAGGGCACATTTTACGTTCTACATCCACAAGATTTCTCCTCGCGAATTGTTTCTCGTCACGTAGTGCTTCGAGCAATTGAGTACGGCGAAAAAAAAAACGGCACCAGGGGAAGGAACAGGCATCGAACGGAAGAACACAAGGGGTTACGAATTGAGCGAGCATGATAATTTCTGAAGTTGAATTTACGAGCGGACCTTATGTGGTTATTATTGCCACATTTAACTTTCTACGCCATCAACGATTATTGTGCTCGACCGTCACGAAAATACAACACTAAAGGCGCTATTGTTTGCATTATTTGCACTACCTGCTATTTGACAGCTCTAGAATTTAACAATGTCAAAACGCAATGGAGAACTCGCTGTTATGTATACAATTGAAGTATCCAGCACATCTCATTAAACGATATAGATATTACCTTACTATTATAATATGTTCTTATTATTTTAACATACCGCGTGTAAAGTTCCAAAGTTGCTTTCTACGTTTACATAATATCTTCTTAATTTCAACGCCGCTATTCAAGAATTTTTTAACAGAATTATTTATATGATTTCTCTTTCATTCAGTTACGATGCATTTTTTTTTATAATCCTGCTTCATTGAAATAATGCAGTAATAACCGGTAACCATATTAGACAAATATTACTATAGATTCACATTATATTTTATGAAGATAGATTTGGACACAAGTCCCGGTTTGTTATAACTTTCTTCTATGCTTAATTTTCTGTATATTAATCATCTTAAAGTTTAAAATTTTTCTGAAGTTAAATTAGCAGAACTGACTTAATTCTTAAGTTAGTTGACTTAACTTTTATTAGAGGTTTAATATTGGATTGTGTATACGGAAATTAAGTATCACGATCGCAGACAATCTAGGCAAAACCTTTTCTATGGACCTTGCTATCTTGTCATTTTAAGTTGAGGTGTACACATGAAAAATGAACAAAAAACAATAAGAAGGCGGTTTTGTCCTTTTCGTTGTGTGAAAAATTGCCGCGTCCTGGAGTGGACGGCGAAGTAAATTTATGGTTGGACTAAAAGGTAGTAAAATAAAGGTGAGGTTGCTGAAATGGGCGGGACTATTGCTTCGCAAAACATAGAGTGGCATCGGATGCAGTTATTATTTTGATAAGTGGCTATCATATTGTAAGCGGTTGATGCAACATTAACAGCGTATAGCAAAAAATATATAGCTGACGAATATTTGTTAATATCATTTGCTTGATATGTTTCAATCCTTGAAAAAAATGCGAGAAGAAAGAAAGTTAGGGAAAAGGTGGCGAACGATGATTCTTTTTTTTTCTTTTCTCCATTGTGATGAATTTCACTAATGATTAGCATTAATGGCCACATTTCTCATTAATTTTATAATAACAATTATATCATAAAAGTGGCTGTTAAAAGCTTGCAAATTAGGTCGCATTTAAGCTACTCGTTGTTTCTTCAATACGGAGATGGTTTGAAACGGATGAAAAGAGCCTCTTACAAATTAATTTCAATACCCACGCCAAAAGTTGTATTAAAGTGGGATAATTACAAACTTACGACTCGAATATTCCAAACAAATGTGTTAGGGCTTGTAATCTAATAATTGAAGAAGGATTTACGAGCGGAATTTCTGTCAAAACACCTTGCAATATCGTGATAAATATATGTGACAAATTGTCTCGATACATCAAATATTTCCGATCTGATCATTGCTTGGTTGGCACCGACACAGATATTTTGTCGATATTTCTTACAGTTATCTCACTATCGAATAAGCGCTACATCGGAAAAGTGTTGCGCGAAAAAAAGCAAATTTTGTCTGCAATGAAACAAATGAAACATATAAAACGAGAGCACTAATCGGGAATATAGTGGATCTAAGTTAAGCGCTCAAATTTCTGAGCATTTCTTATATGCTACAGACTGCTATTGTTGAAGTACTTGTATCATTAATGAGATAATCTTTGTTGTTATGTTGTAAAACGTTATAATCAGCCTTAGATTATAATAGCATCAAAGAGCTCGTGTGCGCGTAGCGCTCAACCACTTGGAAAATTAGGTATTAGAAGCTTAAAATCTACCATACGGAGATAACTTCCATTGCACAGATAACTTACATTATCTCAATGAATTTCGCAAAATTTTCATCTCTGTTATAAATAGCGTAGCAACTGCAAAATAAATAAATGCGTAATAAACTGTTAAAACTATATCGGCAACTTTATCCACCAGTAAATATGTAACGAATCGCATGAACGTTAAATATAGATTAAAATATTATATAAAAAATTTTCATTTTTAGATAGCAAATATTTTTTTAATTAAATATCGTAAATACGATTGCTCTGAGCAACGAAATGCTATAATTTGTTAAACCATATTCATTTCTACAGTTCACTACTTTCCGCGTATTATAATGATTAATTACACACAAGAGATTTTAATTTATTAACTTGCGCAATTTTGTAGACAGAGGCGATACTATAAATATCATAATAAACACGAGTTGTTACGACACTCGTGTTAACGAATCTCGCCTTTGTTGTATACGTACCCTGACATATGATTAGCAACTTCCACGAATGTCACGAATTCAAGCTACATTTAATCAGGCGAGTAAATTGGATCCACGCGATATCGCTTGTTTCGAATTTTTCGTTGAACGTTAAGCCACAAAAGCGGCATGGAATCCTCTCGACGATCCTATTATTCATGAAGTGATTGGTCATGGAATCTTTTGGTAATAGTATAATGGAAAACTTAAATTGTTTACATAGATTCTGAGGAGCTCGAGAGAGATGGAATGTGCTTCTCGCAGCGATATATCTCGATTAACTTAAAGAGGAGAGTGCGCGCGTTCCGGTTTCCTTGAAGCTCACAAAGTATCGATCTTTCCGTTTAGAATGACCAGAAGTCTATGCTCCGTGCTGATGGGAAGGACTGTTGCCAAAAAAATACGGCCTGATGAAATCGCTCGGCTATCTGGACGATAGCCAAGCAAGAAACATTAACTCCTGCTTTTTGCTCCTTTGTATAATTGAACCATTGTTATAGCGCGCACGAAGGAAATTAAAATAACTGATAAAGTCAAATAAAGACATTTTAAGATGAAAGAGAAACGTATTGTACAACACAGGTTTTAGACGTTTATTAAAGTTAAAGATAATTTAAACAGGACACAGTATAACGTCCCGCGAAGTTATCCTTTTCCCATAATATTTCTTATTATATCAATATCAAATTATACAGTGTGTTCCGTCACGAAACTGATATAAACTTTGCTGTGTGTTCATATGATTATTCAGCAGCAAAAGGGTTCACATGTACACCGTATGATTCTGTCCTAAAAACTGAGCATTGTGTTGTACGAGGTCCCAAAAGCTCTTCGATCTTTATGTAATAATTATTCGATATGAAATCACGTTAATGTTATAACCGTTACATTTGACAGTGCCAATTTGACACGCAGCAGAATATCCTCCCGTTCACAGGTATTGTATTAAAATTGTTCACCGTGCTGTAAACGTGCTATGACTCGTTGCTCTACTGATCGCACCTTGTGAACATTGGTAATGTCATGGTGAATACTATCTGCAGCTCCTATTATGTATCGTCTACTGATACATAATAGAAACTGTGGGACCTCGTACGAGTCAAACTGGGTATTTCACGTGTCCATGCGATACCTATGTACAATGGGAATCGCCGATGCCTTCCCACATGAATTTGTGCACATATCGACGCATTTACACATTTTGCATATACATACATGGAAAGTGTATATGTATTCTACCTGCGCCTAAATTTATATGGGGAGGCATCACTGATTCCTAGTGTACATATTGGTAGTTCAGTTCATATATTGGGAACGAAGCCGAATCGACCTATGATGTCTGCATTTGCTTGCTTAAAATGTCTAAAAGACAGTGACACATGCACACACGCTACTTTATTTACCTAACAAGACATAGCGGATCTCTTGCCTCACTTTTCAGCTCGAAGGTATAGCAGTCTAGTACACGGAGAGAATTTTTTCTTTTAAAGTTCACCCTGAAAATCATGTAATCATGGGACGACATATGGCATTTTTGAAGAATTTTATGAGTCTTTTAAATTGTTGCGCCACGTTTACATGATTTTCGGGATAAATTTTAAGAGAAAATTCCCTCGGTGTAGTATATAGAAGTCCGTGATCCGACCACTTTTGTCAGTTCCGTGACGGAGCATATACTTTATCTTTACGGCGTACACACATCAACTACGTTTATGTCGAACTATATATATTTATCATTTTATGGAGCTTCGTTGTCGCAGTTTTGTGTCACGTATTCAAACGCGGTTTGTTCCTGCGTTTCATGACTGAATTATAAAACGTGTAATGCTGCGATTTATACTTTTTCCACCCGTAAATTTTTCACCTTTGCAATTGATCGATAGAGCAATGCAGAAATTCCAGGGACAGAAAATATCTAGGAATATCTCTCTCTTTCTACCCACGTTACCGCTTATTATCATGCATTACCTGTGGTATTTTATCGATGCAAGGCATCGAGAAGAGAGGTGGATTCGTATGGAAAGTAACGGAAAGATATATTCGTGCAACATCAAAGAAGACACATTGAATATGTTCTCTTCAACTTCTGCAGGATGTATAAGAAATGTTTGCCGTTTTGTGACTTTGCCAACTCCCGTGTGAAAGTTTTAGTATCTCGCAGCGCTCCCATGAATATAAACCTACGCGTTTTAATGCCGCAAAACCAATCACGGGCAGATGAATGAGAAAATCGAGATCTGGTTGGATAATCTCTTTTTTTTTCACAATCTATTTTGAGTCAATCCTCCAAATGGAAAAAAAAAGAAAGATGAAGCCGCTGGCGATTCGATATCGTGTACGCATATACAACACGCCCTGACCTGAAATATCGTACCTATGCGAGCAATCCACGCTGATAACGGACTCGTGCTCTTCTAACGGCGGCGTATAGGGTAGATGAAACTTTTCCCAGAAAAGAAAAATAACGTAGGAACGCGTTGTCGAAGTTGCGCTATCAACGGAAACGTGCGAATAGCGAAAAGTTAGCGCGCGTCGACTTTGATTAGACGTGAATAATTTCCGGATATCTACTCGTCCATCTCTCTCGCCGCAAATCGATAAGACGCGCGCTCTATCATGCGGAGAATAGCACTCGAAATTTTAGTGATGTACGGCAGAACGAAGATTTAAGTCAGAAAGATTCTGCAAATAACTTCCATTCCAAACGTTTGTGTCCGAGGGGTTTTCAATTTTAACAAAAAACAAAATCGCACCACGCGGTTGAAAGTATATCATAAGTTAAGTGGCCCGAGAGAGAAGAACACGCCTTTCCGCAATTTCGTTATAAAGACCCGTTCAGCTTGAACAGGGAGCTATGCGTTTTGAGTGCGGAAAGAGGGTTAAACTGCCCTTTGCAGGGAAAATATTGTACGCGATACGCGGGGCGAAACGACAGGTAAAAGCTGCCGGGGGGATGCTCTTTCGCCGGATAGTTTTTCGACCACAGCTATGGGAATTATCCGTAGATGCATGGTCGTGAGTCGAGCAGAATCGTGTGCAACGAGGGCAAACGGAAATGTTTTTTCCCCCTTTTTCTTCGTCCAGGTCGAATTGCCCTTGGCTGACTACACATCTACGTTTCCACGCCAGTTTTTATCCTCATTTTACAGATCGCCATTTTCTTTCTTTGCACTTCTCATTGTAAAACGGAGGCGAGTCGACGGTGCGCTCCTCCGCGACTTCCACCGCTCAGATTTCTTGAGACAAGTTTGCCCGTGCAATCGTTCAAATCGATTTAACACGACAATCATTGCTTATTTCGTTGGACGATACGACATTTAAAAGCGCATTAAATTCTCTGAAATCGGTGCACATGAAAAACCTCGTCACCATAAATTAATCAGATTTGCATTGTTTCGTACGAATTTGTCGATTTGACAAGAAATTGAGCGTTGTTGTTGAAATAATTTATATTTCTGTCCAGCTCCGTAACACAACTGCGAATTCTTTGCTAAACTATGCGCTTTGAATTATTACACAAAATGCTGCATATAATTATTGCACCTTCATGTAATTACGCGGCTTTTTACGCGCATTTCACACGCTTTCTGCCTTTTTGCCTGTTACCCAAACGAGCAATGTAGCAAGGGGAATTCTTTCTGTTGTGTAAACCCATAGAGAGTATTTTAACATCCCTCACAACTAATGCTGTACGCGATATTTTGCTCGTCTCCTTTTTAAAACCTCACGAGAGAAAAAAAGGCACTCGAGATAAAAGGGTTAACATCGCAGCAGTATACGTATACAATCTCCGCTGCATACAATTCATAATAACGCATTCTCGCAAAAAAAAAAACTTGCAGTACGCGAGCGAAATTTGAGACACGCAGCACTTTTTAAACCTGCACGAAATCACGAACTTTAATAGCTTTATGCGGATACGTGGGGAAAAAGGTCTACTTTGTTGAATTTTAATGGACGTGCGTCAATATTAGATTGCGTATAATGAAATAATGCTTTAAATCGGTGCAAAAGATACCGTAAACTTATGCATTCGCGATAAATTATTATACAGGGTGAGTCTTTCCATATCCGACAAAATTTTTGAGAAGATAGAACGGATCGAGGTGAATGGAAAAGTCCTGTACCATTTTGCAATTTTCGTAATAGTTAACGAGTAATTAATTATTAAAAATCGTTGTCTTAGGCCGGCCTACCGCCCAATTCGAGCGCGTGGCGAGATGTGCGCATAGCAATATCGAT
>NW_011967161.1:859484-865233 GCF_000949405.1 Vollenhovia emeryi | reverse complement strand
CCAAGTTATCAATCCTCTAACATTAACAATTTTCAGCAAAGGGGGAATACTTCTTCCTCAAAGCCAAGTATCGTGAAGTGTAAATATTATGTAATTAATCTCAGTCAGCGGGCTCACTCTCGCGTTAAGAAATCTTAACTAAAACGAGACCAAAAGCGCAAAGGGTCTCCAAGATGCTGCACCAAATGGCAAATAATTACTGTGCAATTATATCGAGGTAGATGAGACAAGTGCTCTCATTATGGATATCCGTCGACTGTATATTCGCCAAGGAATCCCTACAAGTCGGATTTCTCAGAAGTCACGGTGGATCGACTTCACAGTAAAAACTGTCAGAGCTTAACCTACGGGTGCTTACGTGTGGAAAGTTCTCGGAATCAAGTACAAATGTGCAGAATATAATAGTTACCTGAGCTTTGACCTTTTACGCTGACGTGGATTAGGCTCTAAAAATTTTCTCCGATCATTGCGAAGCCTAACGAAGTAATCGAAATCGCATACGAGATCAATTCGGACGAAAGGCGTTTTGAGTCATAGGGCAGAAAACGGGAATATATGTCACGTGTAATTGAAAAATATCAAGGGCAATATTTTATCGTCCGTACGTATCTTTTGGCATGTGCTCTCTCTCTATCTCTCTTTTCACTTTGTTCATTACTCGTACAGACATATACGAGTGCCCCACGCGTCTATACACCGGAAATGACTGATAGTTAAAAGAGAGAATGAAAGGCAACGCTGTACCACGGCGTAAGAAGAGCAAGAACACTATTCATGTGGAGAAGACGTTATCTCGAAGCCTATATACATTGACTCTTTATCGACCGTACTCTTCGTACCTGGCAGCAATGTTTGGTAAATGTCAGTTCTCGATTGTCATTTTCTGGCTTTTCCAGGCCATCCAGCTCGCTTTTCGCTCGATTGCAGCTACCAGCTTTTCGTCTCGACGATTCTATACGCCGGCAAATACTTTCAAAATGGCATAAAACGTCTGTTCGATAAAGCGCATCTCGTTTACGCTTTTTCACAATCGAGAAGCTGCCACGCACGCACTTGACGAATGTGTGTTATGAAAAACTGCGTAAAGTAATCGCTCTCCGATAACACGACAAAATAGTTTAAACGCGAATTCTTTATTGCTTCTTTTCTTCATCGCTCAATCGACTGGAGTGATCGCGGCTGAACGATAGTTTTTAATATCTTTGCAGCGTGTGATATTGACGTCAGTAAGAACTGTTCGCATCAAAACAACGCACAACGTTTATAAAATAGTTATAAGTTCAATGAGAAGATAAACGCAACGCCAAGACAATTGAAAGGTTCTTGTATCTCGAAGGTGAATTGGCAGAGCCGATAATTCGCGGCAGAGGATATAAACATTTCTTCCAGAAATTTTTCAAAACTCACTCGTTGCTGAACAATTCTTATTTTTATCGCAAATTTTATTTCGTTGCATTTAATCATAAGAAAGATTAGTATATATCACGTCTTCATTTAGACATTGTATAATATTAGTAAGTCGAGAAGCAACGTGAATGCACTATTGCAAAAGCAATGTAAAATGATATCACTCGTGTATAATATTATCAGTCTTCAGCGCTACCGAGATTGGGTAACTTTAACGCCACAACACGTAAACATTGTGCAAACAAATTTCATATCCTGTCTCCTGCATTTCTATGTCATGGTGGACGGCAAAGGCTTGAAGCTTCAAAGCTTCGCTGCCTTCATCCACGATTATGGAAACCGAGTAAAATGGAGAGAATTGCCCAGAGTGTGCCCATTTGCACATGACATCTGATAAGTTAACAGTGTTGGCAGGGTAATTTAAGCAAACCAAATTAACTGGTACATTACGGTGCGTTAATCATAACTTCCTGATTCCTTTACATAGAGAGGATACTTGAGTTTTAAATAGAAGAGATTCCATTTTGTGTTCTTTTATGTAAATTATCTCAGTTATTTCCGAAAATTATGATCAGAATTTTTATATTTTAATGTTATTCCAATCAAAATTATGTTTGTGTTCCAAGATATGCTCAGTCACGACCGAGTGTTTGGAAGCATCAATTTTAAACTGGTATATGTTCTTTAATTCTCGCCGAGTTGTCTTTTAATTTAACCTACATATGACGCATCGCAATTATTGCGGTAAATTTTATACATAAAATTGTTATTAGACAATAAATAATAATTTCGATAAAACAGGAAGGCAGTCGATTTTATTGTTTATTATCGGAGCCATTATATTTATTCGAAATAATAATTTATTGTCTAGTAACGAAATATTATTTCCTTTCCAATTACTACACACACATATATCATACAAAAAAAATGTATAGTAATAAAGAATAGTTTGCATCTATTTTTTAGTTATGGATAGCCAGCCAAAAATTATAGTATCAAATAAGATCAAAATATGAGATCAAATATTATTTCCAATATCGATTGAATTTTTGAAATACTAATTTCTCAATGTACACACAGCTGAAAAATTTGTGTTAAATTTAACAGATATCACATGTCCCAAACGATCCACACAAATTTTTGTGTTAATTTAACATGATATGGATAATTTAACATAATAATAACATAATAACATAAATGGATATGTTAAATGATTACACTAAGATTCTGTTAATATTTTAACATAAAATAAATGCAAATCTCAAAATAATTTGAAATAAATTTTGTGTAAAATGAACACATTTTAATGATAAAATTAATTTTTTAAATGTAATTTTTACATTTTACAGATGTAATAAGTCAATTGACGGTTCGAAATCACTCTCGCTCATGTTATATATTATAGAATAAAATCAACATTTTTTTTCTGTACATTTCAACAGATAAATCTTGTTACTAATAATATAGAACATGCGTATTGTGAAAGATTAAAAAATAAATACATATTGCGTTGTTTTAACATTTCTTTTCAGTTATTTCAATAATTTTTTTATTTGAGGTCAATTAACACACGAGCAATATGTTAAATTAACACATGAATGTGTTAAACATTTAACACAAAAATTTTAACCGGCATTGTTTTTAACAAAGAAAACACAAATTTTCCAACTGTGCATTGTTCAGTATTGTCTTTTTGATGAAACTTAAATTCGCATGGAAAAAGTTTCAGCGTTTTCAAATTGCGATTCGATGATACCAGTAATAATCGAGACTCGATTAGAGATTTGAGAGATATCGGCAACTTGTGCTAAGGAAACTCAACGATCCAATAATCGCGGACGACGTTATCTCCCTTTAGCATTTCGCCAGCATTGCACGAAAGGAAAGTTCTTACGGAAACGTTCGCAATATACACGCAAATGTGCTATAGCACTTAACGTAATTGAAATAGATATTACGACAACGAATCACGCCTATTTGCTGCAATCGAAAAGTTTAGGCTCCATTCATACCATGGAGAAAATTTTAGTGTTAAGATACTGAAAGTAAACTAAAAAAAAAGATACTGAAAGCAAAGTAAAAAAATTACATTTTGCACACAAAAGAGATACAATTTAAATGTTTTACAATTCGATACTGATGCTAAGTTGGAAATTTTCTTAAATGTTACCTTGCTACTTTTTGTTGTCGACAAAATTACGGTACTCTGATAATTCAATTGCAACGAAAGAATCGCAAATACAATTAAAGGATCGTTCTCTTTTGCATAAAATAGAAAGATGAATAAGAGCAAATGTATTCTTGTCATAAAAATCACAACACACGTAATCCGACTAAACCATTTTTCCGCGATACCATTTCAATTTCAGTAACAATTCAAATTAAGACTCGACCTATTTCATTCGCGTGTGCTTCTGTTCGAAAAGGCGTAACAAGTGGTATATGAAACAGCACCGAGATGAGTACAACACGCGATAGCCATCGCGCATCGAGATGTCCACATTGTCATTCGATTTACAAGTGAGTTCGCGAACCGACGCAAAGAGACGAGATCGCGGCGCGATACATACCGTTCCCGTGTCTCGAATCTCCACATTTGAACCCGTGCACGTGTCGTATACACGTGGAAATTGTGTACGTCAACGGAATCAGAACTCTCGGAGAAGCACAACGCGGCTGGCTATTTGACGAAAGTATCTTTCGCGCGAAAAATGTGGTTTCGTGCGCGCATGTATGGGTAACATCGGTATGAGAAAACGAAAGGGAGAAAAAGAAGGACGGCTATCCAACGTGCGTTTTCATGCATGCATGTGGCCCCGTGACCAAGATTTAGGCCTGCCGCACAAAATTGCATAGCTGCATATGCATAGCACAAAACCGTCCAGACCAATAAACATATTATGCAAATCAAGGTGTCGACTCAATGCACGACGCTCGTTGGTTTAGACGGTTCTTATGCTATGCATAGCTGTATATGCGTAGCGTAAAAACCGTTTAAACCAATGAGCATCGAGCATTGAGACGCCATATTGATTTACATAACATGCTCATTGGTCTAGACTGTCTTATGCTATGCATAGCTGCATATGCATGGCACAGGACCGTCTAGACCAATAAGCGTGTTATGTAAATCAATATGGCGACCCAATGCTCGATGTTCGTTGGTTTAAACGGTTTTCACGCTATGCATATGCAGCTATGCAATTTTGTGCGCGATAGCCCTTAGTCGTAAGAGAAGCGCATAGAAGCATAGAGAAGTGTCGAAACATACCTATGTACGGGTCATTGCGCATGTCAAATTGGCAAGGGTGCGGCAGCGGCAACTCGAAGACTAAACCGCGGTTCCGGGGCGAATCCATCCTTTCGCCGCTCGATCGTATTTTTCCGCTGCACCTGATTGCCGTCTGCCCGAGGTCCGCCCGATAGTTGAATCTTTTCGTTTCTTCCTCGAGCTTGCGATCTCTACGAACATCCTGTTCCGCAAGAACGGATCAAACGATACTCCAATGATCGACCGTAACAACTAATGCGCATATGTAAAAGTTATGAGGCTTTTAGTGCAGATTATTGTACAAAGCTTTCCTCGGAAACTTTCGCGAACAAAAGAGTTTCGTAATTTTCGATTTATTTTTATTTATATTTTTATTTGTTACCTTCCTTCAACTCGATACCTTAAATCTTCCCGATACTCGATAGTTACGCGCAGCGTAATTTACTAAACGAAAAAGAAGCTCCCGTTAATCCCAAAGTGCTTCATCTTACTTTCATATTATTCTCTCATAAATGTATACGCAAATTAATTTATTGATGTATTATCTGTTTCATAATTTCCCACGTTTTCACACGCATTTACCAGTTTATCAATTAAACCTTCATTAATATGGATTGATAAGTATAGATATATTTGACCTCTCGTACGTGTATCTGTATACGTATATTTGCAGGAAAGTGCCACTTCACATCGTTGCGTCAATGAATATTACAGATATGCGTTTTAATTAATCTATTGATGTATTTATATACGTCACCCCCCGACTAATGCGAAGCCTTTCGTATATTTGCATAGCGTATCGCAATTATTCTCCGTGCATCATGCGATCCGTAATAACCTGCGCCCACATTCAACCATCTATTTATTTGTCTGTCTATCTCCGACCGTTTCGCCGACTCTATTGTCAGAGTGCAAACATACCGGGATCCTAATCTGGTTATATCATGCAGTGCAGCAACTCTTACGAGCTATCCCTAACTTTAGGGGTCGAACAGGATGCTCGGCTATTTCTGTCTCTCTCTCTCTCTCCCCCCTCTTTCCCTCTCCCTCCCTCCCTCTCTCTCTCTCTCT
>NW_011967161.1:799794-857715 GCF_000949405.1 Vollenhovia emeryi | reverse complement strand
CTCTCTCTCTCTCTCTCTCTCTCTCTCTCTCTCTCTCTTTGTCTGTCTCTGTCTTCGTAAACTCGACGAAGTTCTAGTGTCACGGGAGATGGCCGGATGTTTGAGGAGAATGGTAATAATTGGGAGTTTGTCTACTATCTGACGGTCTACGATCATATGGAGATAACGCGATTAGTTTCACCGGAATATAATCCGATCTGTATGTGCGGAGACGACAATGTGCGTCGGCAACTCGAGCGAATCGATACCTCGCGTGTAAACGATATTTACGGGAAATTTACGCGCAAAGTTGGGATACGGACTCGAAATGTGAAGAGCGTAGACACCGAATGAGAGAGCCTAGGTACTCCGACAAGTATAAGAATGACACTGCGAATACGAATGCGTCTAATAAATTTGCGTATACTCTCTGAAAGTCAACCCGTGCATCAGCACTGAAAACTGAATAATTCAGTGCTACACTTATAACTGGGAATCGGCGAATGTTCACTGTTTTCAGCGATAATCGACTGATTGACTTTTAGAGAGTACATATGAAATTTCGTCTCTTTTCGGTGCATTAAAGATAGAGCGCTTTTTTTACGCCTTTCCCGGCCGCCCATAGATACTCGTTCGTGACCGTCCTTGTTGGCTCGCTCTGAATCGATCTTTTAAATTGACACACGGAAATGGATATTTCCCGGGTGTCAATGAGCGTCGAACACAATTATTCGCATTCATTCCTCGAGCAAGGCTCAACGACAAGGGTACAAGAGCTATGGTCCCAAAGCTTTCGATATCAGATAGCTGTGTTGAAAAAGACCGATAGTTCAGCGTGAATCGACACGCAAACAATAATGTTTATAAAATAAAAACGAGTTGCTTCTGAAAAAGCTTTCCGCAGTCGCGGTTACATGAATATTTAAAAAAAAAGATCTACACTTGTTAGAGCGCATGCATAGTATGCATGCATTTAAAATATCTCATTGCATGAATATGGTTATATGCCTTGCACGCGATTGTAAGATTAGGACAATACGCGGATTAATTACGTCCACGGTCCCTATAGGCGCAGAAAATTACGCCCGTAACTACTTTAACTTCAGCCTTTAACGCCGCTTTTGCCATGTCCTTACGTCGCGATATGATTCTTTTCGAAATCATTTTGATATCTTGGATTATGTCGTATACACCCTAAGAGTTTGTATTGTGTATTTGTCGCACTTTTTACCGTTGAAGCGAAATGCTTCAATTCAAATAATTACTTTATAGGAACTATCGAAAGATATCGTTCGTTCTTTTAAGCGGATCGTGAGTTATTAGTGATTCTTGAAGGCTAAGAGACTAATAAGCGGCTTTACTCATTTTGGAAATACAAGTAAATCAAGCTTGAGTGGACCTGGTAATAGTAAAAGATATCGCGAAAAATATAAAATTAACAAGTGACCGGACTCTCGAAATTAAAAGTAAAAATAAAAGGATTTAGGCAGAGAGAGTCAAACGCGGTTATTAGTGCGTGTCAATCTAATATAATTGTTCAAATATTACACAATTGTTGATTGCAAGTTCCGTGCTCAAACTCTCGCAACCTAAATTCCCTTTGGTTTTACTTTTCTTACATTTTGTTCGAAATATAATTAAGTATCTCTTTCGTCACAAATAGGTATAATGAAGCATCAATTAAACGAACATCAATTTACCAAAGATAAAATTGATTTTACTTGACGCGACGAACATCCAAGTGTATAAATAAAAATTATTAATCATGTAAAACTTTCGTTCGCGGATGATCGATGCTTTACGAAGACGATTATTTTTACGTTCGCGCGCGCAATCGGGCAAATTACATAAATAAAATTCATACATACTCCGCTAGTCATAGAAAGACAAAAACTTCACTATGACGTAAAAAGATCACCACGAGCCTAACATAAATAATTACAAAAAAAAAGCCGAATAAGGGAGACTTAGGGGATACGTTTTTCCATGTTGATACGAGCGCCGGACACGTGAAGTAAATTACGACAAAAGGGAAAATCATTCCGTTGAACAAGGGACGAAATGGTATTGCGAATGTAAGACATTCCGCAGACGTAGCGATTCCGCCCCGTTCGTAAATATCATTTGAAAACGTGAAATTTTTATTGCCAGCGCGAAAGCACGATAGAATTTTGCTTGCGTAAGTATAGATAATTGAAAAGAAGTTACGGATGGTAGACGTGACCGAGACGGATGCCCGGATCGCTATCGTATGTGCGAGCGAGACCCTTTATGGATAGAGAGAATGGATGATAGGTGGTGCAAGGAAAGGGACGTTTACCGACGGATGCGCAGGGACACAATTTCAGTCACGTAAAAACCATTGTATTTCCGTTCCACGGACAATCTTGCGTTCTACGAAAAAGAATTCCGTAAAAATATTCAACGCGACGTGGCAAGTGCGAGGTGAGTGTACATAATAAAGGATGGAATTATATGAAAGCGCGAGAGAATCTCTGGTCGGGTTCGTGAGCAAAATTCAACGGGGAAGAGATTCTGCACGAGCATCTTGCAGTTTGTCATACTTGTTGCCGATTAGTTGTGAGATTATCCCTGTAAGTCCCAGTCTACAATGGATGATTTAAGCTCTAAGCTTTAAGAATTGACCAATCACGGTCAAGTACGAGTAGAATACGCGACTGTGATTAGTCAATTTCTTAAGGCTTAGGGTTTAAAATGTTTAAATCTCTATTGTAGACTGGGACTAAAGGGCACACGCTGAGTCACCATGTAAAAATACAAGGTGAAACATTGCGCAACCAATTTCTGGGGCAAACTGTTCATCGGTTCTTGCTGGCGTTCAACCGCAATGGTTTGAAGGGTTCGGGGCAAAATTCTGATCGGTCACGAGTGCGCATCCACGGGAATGTTACACCTGGTATTCTTGCAACGTGCGCCGAGTGTTCGACTTATTTATAATACAAGCAACGATACGCGCGTGCAGAATTGAACGTTACTTCGAGCAACGTCTCAAACGAATGTCACGGCGGTAAAAGAAAGTTCGCATGCAATATCACGGGAGACGGTTTCGACCGGCGAAATACGCGCGCACATTTCCATAAAGCGAAAGTATCGTCGCCCGAGTTGGGCCAAAGGCCATTCGCAGGATCCAAGCCGTTCGCAGTTAGCGGTTATACGCTTTTAACGTGCCCGTGGGAATATGCCTGACTGCAAGCTTCCTACATTAATCGAATTTAATGCCGCCATGTATCTTAGTAACAAGCCAAAATTGCTTGCACCATGTCTTATTATTAGCTATTTTAAATGTGAGTCGCTCGGGAGACACTATTGATCGATCAGTAACTGTGACTTTATTTAGCATTTGAAGCCACACACACACAAACACACACGCACGCACACACACATTTCCTAACGTGAAAACTTTTGTACGTGTATATTCCGTGACTCAAGCTTCAGAGAAACGATCTGAGATTATGTGCGATCGGAGACATCGCAAAGCTTGGCAGTGATGCTGCGAAGGGAAGTTGTAAATTCGGTTTACGATAAAAGCGGCCATAAAGGAGCAATGGCAGAATTAAAAGATTGGGCGTATAATCGGGGACATTCACAGATTATATTCCTCGGTGTGAAAACATAGACGGGTGACGGCGAGATAAGGTGTCCATCCAGCAACGGCGGAATCCCGGAGTCTCTCTCGAAGCGAGAAATATGCGGCCGAAATGAGCCCGACATGGCCACCGCTAATTATAGACGCGCGAACCCGTGGGAATTTCAAGCTTTAACTTCCCTAATGCGCAGCGCCAGACAAGATTTACGACGATAATTACGACGTCACAGTCTGATACGGGACTAGCGGGACACCGTTGATCGATCATAGGTCGCCGGTTTCTCTCAATCTTAAAGCGCGTCGCGCGTTAAGCCGTGATACGCGTGAAAGGGAGAAGAAGAGAGGGTGCCGGCGGATTTATGGGGAACTAAGAACCTTTGTGATATGCGAGCCCGCTAGACAACGCGATATTCTTTAATACTTTTAGCATAATAACATATAACATAATAGAAGAAAGTACCCTATTATGAGATAACAGGTTTTCGACGTGAAAATTTCATCACAAATCTTTATTCACAACAATTACGCGATATAACAATGAATTCTCCGCTAAACAGATTTCACTCCAAGGGCAATAAATTAACAATGAGACCGACAGACGATGCCTATTAATTTAGCCAAAAAACAAAACGCTGCTATCTCGTATCAGGAGCTTATCTCATAGTAGAAAACTTTCCTCTACGTCTAGCGTAATAATATGTAATATAAAAAAAATTACCGTCCCAATGAAACAACGCGGCACAAAGTCACTAGCCGTACTGCACGAGATCACTGACGATGAGTAGACGAGATCAAGACCCGTGCGGGCACGTCTTAGCGCGGACGAGACATAGAATCAATCCCTGAGCCATCTCTGTACAAACAACGAGAGCAGACAACATTAGGACTGCGTCAAAGCGACGTAAAAGTAAAGCCTTTCAATCCAGCTTCCCTTTGTCTTAGTATAAACGTAATACATTTAGTTTTTAGCATAATAACATAAATCTCAGTCTATACGGATTTTGCATTTGTTTGCCCTCTCGGGCAGATTAGTACGAATTTTTCCCTTCCCTAAAGAGCAACGAGATACGTCTGCAGATATATTCTGCGTCGCGAAAGGCGTGTCAAGTTGAAAAAATAATTTTGGAAAAGTGCACACGTCTGAATGCGAGCATTAAATTCATTAGTGACGTACAACACGCGAGGGTGTACGTGTATTAAATGATTTTGTGCTCTCGAATAATCCGTTCTAAAGTTTCTTGAGTATCTGGTAATCCTTTGCATAATACATGGTTACGTAAAAGCCTCCGTCGTTTAATCCGCGTAAAACTACTCCAATAAACTGTTACAAACTCGTTCTTTATCAATTTCAGGCGCGTTTTTTAACAAAAAAAAACAGTATCAAGACGATCTTAGATCTTGGCGAGTGCGCTCGAAATGTTTAAGTGATCTCCCCGAAAATTAAAAGTTACGCAGCCGGCGTGCAGTTTCGCTCGTGTACCTTCCACGTGGCGTATTCCAAGACACAGTAACTTGAAAAACAATAGCGTTGTAACTTTGTGCACCTTCAATTATATGCGCGCGTGTGCGCAGAAGCTACGAAATAGCTTCATCATAATTAAGCCTCGTTTTTTCCCCGCGTGCATACGGGTGTTAAAGTTCGCGCATCCCGTCAGAAGTTGTTGCATAAAATACGATCTAATGGCATTCGCGCACTTTGAGCACTGTGTCATAAATGGCCGCAAAAAGAAGTGGAGCGCGCCGCTTAGGATTTTAATA
Source organism: Vollenhovia emeryi (assembly GCF_000949405.1). Lineage (NCBI taxonomy): Eukaryota > Metazoa > Arthropoda > Insecta > Hymenoptera > Formicidae > Vollenhovia > Vollenhovia emeryi. The sequence goes on along the minus strand of NW_011967161.1, from coordinate 852,371 downwards.
TCGTAATATCGTACTTCTGAATTCCATCTGCACGCTCTCGTCGTCAACGTGCTGCTTCGTCTTCTTTATTATATGGCACCCGAGACCTATTACGGTCTCGATATGGCCATCGCGAACGTGCTACTGCTGTTTGCTTCTCCTCTAACTAAAGAATCCTATAAAAGGAAGATCCTCAATTGTCCGCGTTGAGCACGTAGCTACGTCAAGGCTAAACGTACTCGAACGCGATGCACAGCTGCGTCTACACTCGAATTCTCGACACGCATAGTATTTATTCTCTGTTTACGACATCGCGATACACTACAATAAAAACGCTAATCACATTTAACTTACTTTGTCTAACAGTTAGGAAGCGCGAATTTTACGGATCCGTTGGAAACGTCAACATTGTTTAAGCGACAATAATATTCAACAAAATACCAGCTCTATAACAGAGCAAATAAATAAATTAATGAGCCTATAATTATATGAACAATTGAAGTTTTTTATTTTATGTAACGCAAGAATACTATACTCTCTTACATGTCTTATGTGCACGTACAGAGCCGATACATGTGCTCTATATTATTAGTAAATGTTCGTTGGAGGTTGAAAATTCTCTTTGATCAAATATATCATTACGAATTGAGTTATACAATAAATATGTTAGGTCGCCTCAAGAAAGCAGCGAGACATTTTTCTTCTGACGCAAAGGAGGAAGTGAGAAAAAAAAAGAGCAACGAGAGGGTGTATGCATGATTGCATATCTCGAATACAACAATGAATGACGCAGAAAGTGAGAGGCGGCAAAAGAAACAAGCTACACAATGATGAAGCATTATAAATGTTTTAACATAATGCCCTAAAAGAAACTGAGGAAAAAAAACATAGCCACACAGCTTCCAAGATAAAGTCTCTCCAAGAGAAGGAGCAATGTTGAAACACGTGAAACGTTTCTTAAACCTTGTTCGCTGTTAGACAAGCTCTTTTTATACGTTGCGGTGTTTTAATCGTCTTCTATCGGTTAATAAATATTTTATCAAATATTGTGAAATCCATCACGTAAAAATGGTGCCTCTCCACTTCGCCTAATCGTTAAGTGCGGCAAGAAATTTTTTTTATAAACAAAGATATTGTTTTCTCCCCCCTTTAAACGCAAATTGTAATTCTCTACGAAATCTCATTTGTCCCGCCACGTTCGGTTTCCTCATTGCGAGAGTTCGCCATGGCGCGTCGAAAAGTGTAGCTTTTATTTAGAAAGCAGGAGTCAAATACTCTTTATCCGGAAGTTGCGAAAACTCTTACAATCGCTTTCTTGCTTAAAAAGAAAGGAAAAGGTAGAAACCAATACTACTTACGCGGTTCGTTTTGCGGTCGTTTCACGATGAGAGATACAACTACAACATGCCAGACGTCTTTATAAGCGTTCCATAAGGATTCTCATCGATTTGGCACAGACAACATTTCATTCGGATACCTCTTACCGTAATTAATCCTGGAAACAGTTTAATCAATAGAAACGAATATTGTTTCCTGGCTTGTATGAATAGAGTACATTTGAATAATTATTTAAGCAAAAGCGGAGTATAAAATTTTTACGATTTATATATGCATATAAAATATATGAAATGTATACCTAATAATATCTAATATATATTTTATATTTATAAAAGAATTTAGATATAAAAATAATTCATGTACTGGTGTCCCGAAATTCGCGAATCAAACTACCGTAGCAAGAAAGTTGTCGACAAAATAAATTAAAAAATATTTACATTTTTGTTCTGAGCAGTATATATTTTTTTTAAATAAAAAGGTCCAATTAAATTAAACCTATTATGTCAAAGAACACTGCTCGGAAGGAAAAATGGCAAGTGCGTATTTAATTAATTGTTTTCGACAACTTTCTTACTACGGTACTTTGATTCGCGAATTTTAGTACTTTTCAAGATAAAAAGGTTCAATTGAACTTTTTTGTTTCTAAAAATTGCGCTCGGAACGAAAAATGACACACTTTCTTATTTATTTTTTTTCGACAATTATCTCACTGTAGCATTTTGATGCGCGAATGTCGGGCATCCTGTAGATACAAATTATTTTTATATACAGATTCATTTATATATGTTATATACATATACTACTGTGCCCGAGAGACGCTCATATGTCGCACCTCGTCCGCGCACTCGCGTCCGCACTCCTGCACTCCGGAACTCGCGGAAATAATTAAACTGAGCTCAGGGAAAGAACTGATTCATTCTGTAAAGCCTGTTATACAATACGTCGTTTACCGCTGTCGGATGTCAGGACGTAGCCGATGGTCCAATGGGACAATTTTTTTTTTTAAATCGGCTACGTCCCCACATCCGACAGCAACGTACGACGTATTATGTAACAGACCTAACAAGTGTAGCGAAACAGAAAGCTACGCGTCTCTCAATCTTCTTAGCAACCGTTTGACAACCGCGGCTCATTGTTAGTGAAATACTTTGTGACTTTTTCACGCTCACGGCTGCGTTAAGTTCAATTCAAACGGCCGTATCAGCGTGGGCGTAACAATATATGCGTTATTTTCACACGTGAATGAAGCAGAAACAGCTACTATGCATTATTGAATAGCATTAAGTGAAGTAATTATATGTCGATACACGTAACATTTTTTTTTTACAAAGAATGAAGAACCTGAATCAAGAACGACTTTCACGTTTTCTGCTATTGAATTTTCTCGTCACATTTGTATGCTTATTTATTAAAACGCGCAAAATATAGAGTAAATGTAAAGTACTTGAGCACTGGTATTAATTCGAAACTTTTTATCTCTATATTTTCAATCGTAGATACAGTCTCACTTAAATCGATCCCTACTAATTCCATAAAATTCCGTTTTATAAAACGGAAAATATTTTATTTATACCGTCACATAATCGCAGCTACCTATGTAAGGCTTATGCTTTTTACATTCATTCGCAGAGCTCAGATTTAATCTCTGCTTTTTCGCATCGTGCTTCGCAACTTGTAACAACTGATTGTGAGTGCGTAAACAGGAATGCAATAAAATATTCAACCAGCAAAATATGAACACGCAGTAAAATGAAAATTCAATTTTATGTCTAAAGATAAGTATATTTCCGAGAATAAATATTTATACGGCTTCTTCAAAGCTGCAGTACATAAGGCGCGCATGACCGCATGCGATAAGAACGTTGTTCGTTTCGCGATTTTTCTTTAATAAAGGCTTCAAAGACTCTTAAACTTTCCCGTAAAATTATCATAAAACTAAAGTTCCATCATTACAAATAAATTAATATGGCAACGCCTAATTGATCTCTCACTTTAACTATTTACTCTTTAAGAAACTGTGCGTTTGGTATTCAATAATGTTACTCTACTCGTATGTCGGACACTCATTCGTTGTTTACCTCGCACGTCTTACAATGACAGCCTGTCGCATGGTGTTTCGGATAATTTCCTTCGAGATCTATTTAATCGTCGATGAAACGTCCGAGAGAGCGGTACGACAGGTGGAAACTGTCGAGGAACACAATCAGTGCCACACAGAATCGAGTAACACACGCTGTACGTTTCCGCGTGCGTAGAAAAATTGAAAAAATTGTGCGGATCCTTCGCGAACAGGCGAGGCGACGAGAAAGAGCGTGTCGTCGCAGCACCGGTGACGGCGACGACTACAACAACGCGACGTCGACGTCAACGCTACCGGAGCGACTGGTAGTTCATGGGGATGTAAAGGGGATGCGCATGCGAAGTGTACGCTCTCCTCTCGTGGCTCGCGTCGGACTGAACGCAGGTTCCTTCTACGTAGCACCATCGCCCACCACCACAGATTCGCATTTGATCTCGCATTACTGTCGCGGCCGGATGGAGAAAGCCAGTAGAAGAATTATCGCGGAATAGGGGGAAGGGCAGAAGTGGAATGCACTTTAAAGCCGTCGTCCTTTTATGTGGCTGTGTGCCTTTCCCCGAAAACAATTCGCGCAAATTTGAAATTCAACGCATCCGCGAGTCGGCTACAAAATGCAAATGTATACCAGGCTATTATTATCTAAGTATTTTACTGTGCCGTATCGCGTCAACTGTGCGTCGCATAAATTTTATCGACAAAGAGTAGATCAAGTCGCGATCAAATACACTGAATGGCGCGACGCCGTTATGTCATTTATATGCAAATAAAGTGTGGCTAATTGTATTTAGATGAATTAAATATCAATAGAGATGAAAACAAATTACCGATACGCTTACCGAGAACTGTAATTTATCTACCGCAACAATCTTCAATCGAGCTTTCGCAGAGCTAATAAAAATCCGCGTAGCGTGCAATTGTATTCATCGAGACATTGGCAAAATCAGAAACCATTTTTTTTAATAAAAATACTATTATAATCATTTTCCCACTTGAAATATATGTTGCGACTTTTGTCTCGCGAGATATCTTATAAATTACAGTTTCTTATAAGTATAGCATGACAATTTGCTCACACAAGACCCGAGTGCCCTGTTATAAGAACTATATCCCCCCCCCCCCTGTCATTCTATTTCTGCTTCGCACTAGTGAAGTATATTTCAGCCTTTATGGGAGTGGCTCTCGCTGCTTGTTAGTTTCAGCCTGTATAGTTCCATAAGAATACAAAGAAAGAATTAGGAAATTGGGATACGTCAATTCTCCCCGTAGCACTTGAGCGATAATGAATTGACTCATCTTGTTATTGCGATAAAATTAATAAAGAAAATAGTATGGTAACAATAAACACACACTCGCCCATTAGGAAAAATATCTCGTGACGCAAAGATGCTATTATAAATCTTTGTTCGACGCGACGGTAATGAAACCAATTCCCCGGAAATTTCTTCATTTGCTTACGTTCACCACAAAATAAATATGGTAATTACAGCCATCAAATTTCAGGCAGCCGCTCCCGAACTTTAATTCATTATATCGGCACCGGCGAATCATAATTTATCGGTTCTTTTTGCACGAGAACGAAAAATCCGAGCGAAAGTAAAAAAAGAAAGTACGCGAAAATTTGCCCCAGTGGAGTTGCTGCTACTCCTCGGAACACTCGGATGTTGACACGAATCCCTTATTGCATGATACGACGCATGGGGATTTGCGTAGCTCGGAGCAGGATGTGTATTTGAATCGAATCAGATTCTCTAAGAGAAAAGTTTTGCGAAGTTGTATGGCTAGCAGAGAATATTGCCCCGATACGATTTCTCCTGAAATTTTGATGAAAATCCACGAACATACTCAGCTCTCATCCATTGGTTAAACTTTCAGCACCTAATGCTTGCAATGGGATTACTCGCACGTGGTTTAACGTGAACACGCTCGCGGATGCATCGAATTTGAAAATTCATAGAATAATATTGCTGCTGTATATCCTCGTATTATATTATGAATTTTTGCCACCGCGGGTAGCGATATAATTTTGAATTCATATTGATTATGTGCATTCGTGATTATTCATTATGGTAAACGCGTTATTTGTTCCGCATTATTTTTAGAGTTTTTCGCGTAAAGATCATTGTTGCAAAAAATAAAGCGCAATCAGAATATCCCGTCGACATTCTGTGTATCGCGCTTACAACGTAAAGAGATAAATGTAATTCATACGTGTTTGTACAATAATAATTTATTTAATTTTGATGCACAAGCGTATGTGTATTAATCATGTTAAAACATTCTCTACGCGGATATGACTCCAAGTTAATTACGCGGATAAATCGATTAAGGTAAATCAATACAAATATTATCATACAAATATTTAATAAGGTGAATGAAAAAGAAATTTAATATGGTAGAAGGATAAATTTGCCGATGCATTTGTTTCGAGTGAAACGCTTCGAGGGCATCGGTATCTTGAAACTCGTTTGAGGAAGACGAATGTTTAACGTTCAATGCAGGTCGGCGGTCTTTGTTTAATAAACACTCATTGTTGGCTGTACGAATCGACAAGTTGTTGAAAAGGCGCGCTTCAAGTAAGTTACGCGCGTTACACTCGAGAACGTCGCTAAACAAGAAATTATTTATTTATAGAATTACTTGTTTATAGAAGCTTCGATCAGATGGTCGGAAACCTGTCTCTCTTGTCTTTGTCGTAGTTTAACCAAATGGATAAAAAAACTTAGACAAAAGTTTATCTATTATTATGCCGCATTATAGAGCATCTGTCATATATGTACAACATTGAACTTCTAACGTGCATTTGATGTTATCACATCGTATGCCATTTAGCATAGTCTTTGAACTATTTATTACTTCCATAATTAAATTTCTTTTGTTACACATTTTATCGACGCATAATAAAAACGGAAAAAGGCTTTTTTTAAAATCTTATACCGCTAATATTATTTTTAAACCGATGATAATCTCTATTTTAAACCGACGGTCTTTTGCGTTATTTATAGAAAATTTGTCAGCGCAAGTGGGTGATCTTTTTAATTTAAGTTAATGCTTTTATTTGTTTTCACATTAACATTAGTTAACGTTAAGTTAAAATTAAGTTAATTTCAGTTTCAATCGCGAATATATCGTCGGATCGTTTTTTCTTTGTCCAGTGCTTTTTATCAACGAGAAATTTTTTGTGAATTTCATTGCATTTCTATTTGCTTCATGAAACTAATTTACTACCATGAAATACGAAAGATAACATGAAATAGCGTTGCAGAGTGAAACGAGTTGACTCAAGCACGATTCGCTTCACTTCATAGTGAATACATTCAGTATTTCCACTGCCAGTATTCAAACGACGTTTTAGGCAAATGTTATAAAGCGGCAATACTACGTTTCGCCATCCTAAATTCTAAACCGTCTCGGTACTTCCGGTTTCTATCGTGATATCGTAACTTTACGGGATCGGTCCAACATAGCCGAAAGAGACTCGGTATAACGAAGCCAGTAGCTTGCAAATGAACACTTGTCGCTTCAGCATATACTGCTAAAAGTAATTAACGAAAGCATCGGTTCTAACTGCATATTACCTATGACGTATATGATTTAAAGCAGACAGAAATCGAAGAGCTGTGTTTGCTTCTGTTTCATTTTTAAAGGGAATATTTTATATGCAAAAATGTTAGTCCTTGCGCGAGAAACAATTATTCATTGACATGCTAATAAACAAATAAAAATTCGGCGTCTATTAATTTCGATACAATACTTTGTCGCACTTAAAGTATGTTGAATAGTAATAATTTATTAAATAGTTATTCAAACGATCATTCTAGTCTTTACATCATTTTATAGACCGTTTTGACTTTAAATATTGTAATATTTTAATATTATTTGATATTTACATACGATTTGTACAGCAGCGTGACTTTTTGCACATAGACTATTCCCTCGTGACTACAAATATTATACGTGCAAGTTATTAAATGCACTCTTTTCCTCGAGGAATCAATTGAATGTGAAATTGAATTTGCTGTCGATAGGCTAAAACATAATGCTTTAAAGAAACAAATAAGAAAATCGATAATCTCAACGGAGAGATTTTCTCATTTACATGAAGATGAAGATTTTATTGTTCGGAAATAACGCCCTCCGTCGCAGTTCCCATGTAATTAGAACGGAGCAAACGCATGTAGCTGAAAGTTATTCTAGTTTATATAGCAATCTGTTAATTGTCAACAGCGGTCGTGATAATTGTTGGTGTACGTCGGGTCGGTCCATTTAATGCATCAAGAAAGTTTTGCAATATTATTCATATATTATTTATTTAAAATGTTATTTGCACGTCCGTTATGTAAAACTAATATTTACGTCACACTTGTCGACTGTACTGTTTTACTGTAAAATATCGAATGTCGCTCTTAAAAGTTTTCATCCTCCGAAAAAGCTGAAGGAACTTCGTAAATAGACCCATTGGCAAAAACGGAAATATGAGATAGGATAGGAAGTTAAAAGGTCACAGTGTAATTTTACTTTCAGAAAAATGACTATGTAAAATCGTATTCGTCTTTGAAGCAATGTAAATTTGAAACGCCATAAAATTAAGTCGTCGTCCCGGCGTATTTTGTAATACGCTACCCATCGAGAAAGTTACTGTTAAACGGACTTTGTGTCGGAAATTGTACGTGACTTGATAAAGCTTTTTCTACGCGGTATTAGAGTGGTATAAGAGATATTTCTCACGAATGGATGGATACTTCCAATTATCTATATATACGTGGTTTACACCTACACGAGGGGAAATGGAAAATCGAGCGACATCCAGCCAGAACTGGAACACGGAATGGTAGAAATAGGAATTTGTTACTCGCCTCGACATATCCCGAGGTGATTTATACGACAAATGTCGGGATAGTGTTTTCAGCCGAATGGGATGGAAAATCAGGGGTCCAGCCTTAACTCGCTGGAGATTTGTCGTGGTGTATTATTCATTACTTTTAGTTGAGAAACTCGGGCGAAACACCCTCCGAAAATTATCGCTAATCCGTTATTCAAAGCAATTAGAGCCAAGGCACTCTCGTTAATCGCTCGTCCATCACGTTTCTTCATTCGTTTCGGTTTTGTATTCGCTTTTTACGAGAGTGGAAGTTGTAATCTTCAGCGAATGTCAGTTGCAATTATTATAAATAATTGTCTTATATTCACGACTATGATGGCTATATAATCCTTGTGATCGACCAGATATTATGAATAAATTAAATTAAACAAATTTATAATTCGTAACGTTCCCGTATTCTATCGAACATAGGAGATGCCATGAGTCTTCTAGTTCTTTTCAACGTATAATACATACAATCTGTGCGGCTCTAGTCAATTAGTTAACACATTCACGATGGTCACCGATAACCGACACTGAATTTCTTCTTTACGTTTTGTCGATGGTGAGTGACTGTCAAATAAGTATCATCCTTTTATGCAACTCAATTCCATAAATTAAATATCTCATTGTTCTTCCTCTAACATAAAATCAATTAATCCTGTATGAATGGAAAATTAGGTAAAATACGCCTGGGGGGTGAAAGCGTTAAGTAATTGCACGTCGAAAGAATATTTCTATCTAATAAATAGCCTCTATATGTAACATCTCTCTTTCTTTCGCACCAAGCACCTTGTCGGATTGTGAAGCTGGATACTCTTTTTTTTTTATTCGCAGAAAGGAGAATTCTTAGAGACATTTTCGCTCCTACAACGTCCGTACGTCTTGTTATTGCGTACTGTGCATCGTAAATTCGCTGTTCCGCGGATGTGTATCCAGATACGACGCGTACGGTCACTGTCGACGCGGAAATTTATTGGGACGTGTTGCACAAGTAGATACACGCGCTTGTCTCCGGATGTCACGCACCTACGGCGGATCCCTAATATTACCGGACACAAAAGGGCGTGAATTATTTGCTCGCACCGGGTGCGGGATAGACGCATTGGTCGTCCACTCGACTGCTGGATCCTATATAAATCCCAGGAAAATCCCCCGGTGTCACGGCGTGATCCGCGATTTGATACCTGATCAGTGATTTACTGTACAAATCCTTGGCTACCTTTGTACTCGAAATTCGATGATCTTGCAATACTGTGGAAACGCGGTTTATGGCTGTCTGCTCATTCTCCAGGGAACGATCGACGAATCGGATTCGCCACGAAAGCAGAGTGTAAAAAAAAAGATGTGATAAATTATTTATTCGCGGTGGAAAATTTTTCAAGAATTTTCTCGCAACTTTAAGCAAGACTGACAATGAGTATAAATACAAAAGTCTAGAATAATTTTTCGAACATTGACGTCATTAGGTGGCGAACGTGGCGCAGAGAAATGTGCGCTGCTTCGTAAACAAATGAACGAAAAGACCCGAGTTGAAATCCACGAACATCTATCCTTTTAGGGGTGCAGCCCTCCAGATTGGAGGTTCCCTTCGGCAAGGGTTAGCAGCCTACCGAAGATGAAGAAAATGCTCCAAGTACCAGTTTGTTCTGGTACAGAATTGGTACAGAACGAAACTGGACAAAACAGGCTTTTAAGCCTAACACGAAGAGGAAGAAGAAGATGTCATTAGTAAGCATCGCTTCTAAGTTGTAGCTTGTTATTGCGATTACTTTGTCACAAACGGTACAGATCTTTTATCCTAAAGAGATTTCCCGTGTTTCTAATCTCACTTCCTTGTTCAGCAGCGTTAAGGATTAAGTAACGTTTAGAAGCAACGTTCTTTTCTTATTAAAACTTACAGATGCAGAAGACTCGAGCGCATGTTCACATGTTAATCCTCTGTAAACTTTTATCGATTAACTACGCGCGATATTAAGTTAATTAGTTTTCAAGACAAAAAAGTTGTATGTAAGTTGAGCTTCGAGTTTATTATTCGTGGTGGTGGGTCGAAATATTCGCAACTTCTGACGGCAAAATTGGATTGTATGCACATTGTACGTGGAAGGGCGGAAAAGTTCACACGGATATCGCAGATGGGATACCCACGAGCGGTGTATTCGGGATTGTCAATAGCTTTTAAATCAATACTCGCTACTGCGAATAGCTCATTCCGTGTCGTCCGGTTTGTTGTCGATATTTTTCTAGCGTCTTGTTCGAGAGAGTTCTCTCCCGCCCTTGTTTTTTTTAAAACGAAAGCCACCTCAGATTTATGCGACTTGGGTAGACGCTGAAACTTTTAGCCAAGCAATTTATCACCGTGCGAAAATTTATGCAATAAGACGACTACCCGACAAGGAAGAGTAACCGTTGTAAACAGCAAATCGGAAGACCCTCTTTTCCCAAGTTGAACACGATTCTCGATCTTCGCCGCGCTTTCCTTTTCCCCAAATTATCGACCGTGGGATTTCTTTAGTGAAAACAGGTGTACAGATGCAATTATACGAACAATGTGTACACATGTTGTGCCGTAATCTTAGCATAGCGAGGTTGAAGACTGTTTGCTGACGACGAAAGAGAAATAATGCCTCGGAGTAAATTTCGTGTAGTTCTACAGAGGGCAGCCAACTTAATATTCTAGAAAGCAGACTCCTTATTATAAAAATGAAAAAACTCGTAAAATTTCTTTAGTGAAGTCAAAGTGAAAAGTTTTCCACAAAATGAATAATTACCCCGAGAAATTCTTCCAAATCGCTCCAAGTTGCTTTCTGTCGCAACTCATTAAGAACTTAATTTTTTTAATCTATTAGTCTTTTACCGCTTTTTACATTGAATAAATAATAATCCGTTCCCACGGAAAGAAACAAATTAGCAGTTTTGCTAAAATCTGATAAATCGCGAGAGATGAAAATGTTAAAAATAGTTACGTAACACTGACGCTGCGCCCGTTTTGAAACAAATGAAAGGAACTCTCTCCTTGTGACGTTATGTAATACAAGAGTAAACTAGTTTGCATATTTAATAATATTTTCCACGATCAACTTGTAAATAACTTGTCAAAATCGGCTGACGCTGTAGTATTTCGCACATTTTGCATGCGAAAAGCCCAAAGCAAAACCAGTTGGACAGTAAAAATCAATATCGCTTGAGCTGTGAAACTCGATAACTGATGACAGAGATCGGGGTCGTCAAACACAGTCGCGAGCATGAAATTTACACGTCAAGGCGCGATATTGACTAACTTTAATTGCTCTTAACTTAAAAATTATTACAACCTTGACCCTTTAGATGTGTTTCTAACCTCCGCTATATAATTTCAAAGTATTGTACGACAGTGATTGTGCGACGCACGTATTATTAGAGGAAAGTCCCCTACTATGAGATAGGATCCTAATATGGGACAGCGGAGTTTTTGTTAAATTATTGGCATCATCTATTGGTGTCATCGCGAATTTATTGCCCTCGGAGTGAAATCCGTTTAGCGGAAAATTTATGGTTAAATTGTGTAATCGTTGCGAAACAAGATTTGTGATGGAATTTTGATGTTGAAAACCTGCTATGTCATACTAGAGGACTTTTCCAAGTAGAACATATTAGTCATGGAAACATCAAGACGACATCATTTTTTAATAATTTTTTATGCATCAAAATAGCCCACCGAGAGCACCTATTTGTGACATCGTTGAGACATCAAAATGTTGCAAAAGTGATCTTGTTTTACAAAGCAAAGTTAATTAAATATCATACGTTAAAAATAAATTGAAGTAATATAAAATAAACATAATATATGACTGATCATGTAATTCTGTAATGTCGATCATTTTATGACTTAAAATGCACGATTTTAACGTCACATTGACGTTTTCGTGATTGACTTGTTCTACTTGGGTTCCTCTATTACTATTGTATTTTCAACAAATGAAATTTACTACAACGAGTCGCTACGTTTGTTTCACGAAAAGCGTGATTTTTACAGCAAATTTGCATAAAAACGTACAAAAGCAAACCTAGGTAAAAAGATTTTCGTCAAATATTTTACGGGTATTCGCGTAAATAATACGTGAAGAGATTTTAATTGAGGACGAATCGAAGGGATGAATGCTATTAATTGCAACGTGCGTAATGATCAGCGCCCGTCAATTTGTGGTGCGATAGTCGGTGACAATGTAAACAATTTACTCGAAAAGTGCCTCAAATCCGCTTTCGGTTCTGAATACGGGCTAACTAATCGCCGATAATTTCAAATGTCAATTGAACGTTTTAACACTGGAACGGTCTAGACGGAGTCACATTCAAATATTTATTCCGGAGTTTTCCATCGGTTCAGTCTCAGCAGGCATCGCCATTTCGCTGAGCGCAGAGGACGCAGAAGTATATTCGCCCGGGGAACAAGAAAAATTTAAAATTCGTGACGCGCGCATCGCACATTTAATACAGTGTATCCCGCTGATGTATTGTTTAACTATGAATAATTCACTCTTCGGGTGCGCGCCGATCTAATCCCGCCACGCTTAACCCGCTCCGCTAGCGATCGCTAGCTCCCCGGCCTGCGATCGTGTCGGGGACGTTTATCTCTTATCCCTTTGATTCCTGAATTATTCATGACAGAGCTGCGACCAAAACAAGGTGTCGCTCGCTCGGCGCAAACGGTCATGACGGCATATTTGTAACGCGGACAAGACGCGATAATTCATAACGCGCTTTGTCCGCCCGCGGCGAAGTGTCATCCCCGTGAACCGTAACGTCCGAATGACAACGCGCTATTTTATGCGAAGAATTCTAGTAAATTAATCGCTCGAGCGTAGGTTCTTGCGCTACACCGAGCGAGTCTTTTACTTCTGTTTGCTTCCTCTCGAGCGTTCTTAGCTACCGACATGGAAAAGGTTACAGAAGTAACGTACAGGGCATAGACATAGTCAATATAGACTGAGCATTTCATTGAATAAGCTGAAGCTTGTGAAGAGAGCGACAGAGGAGTTTTAAGAAGACTTTCTTTCCTCTGTCTCACCATCGAGACAAAGGAGGCACAGGCACGATTCTTTTCTTTTACGATGGTGTAAGACAGAGAAGGAAAGTCTTCTTAAATCTCTCTCTCTCTCTCTCTCTCTCCCCCCCCCTCTCTCTCTCTTCACAAACTTCAGCTTATTCAACGGGACGCTCAGTCTATATTTACTATGCCTATGGTACAGGGTGTTACAGCAACATACAGATCAGTATGACGGGTTGCCTATTCCCGCAGGCGCGCACGATACCTGCACTATCAGGCAACCCGTCATACTGACCCGCTGTAACACCCTGTATGTATGTACATGTCGGTATATACTTATATATAAATCGGTGGAGGATTGCCCTGTCACCGAATTGGAGCTCTTGGAGAAAATTGAAGTATACAGGTTTCCCCGTTCTTAGCGTGATCCAAAATCAACGGCGCGGACGTGACGAGAAAGAACCTATGGTTCTCTCTTACTTTTGTCGCTATTTCTTTGTTACATATGACGTGTTTTTTTATCTTTGCATATTTTTAACGAGAACATTTAAATAGTTAAAAAAATATAGCAAATACCTGATATTGATTTGTAAAATAATTCGTTTAATTATTCAATAGGAGGAAGTTTTGTATAACACATCCTTCTATTAGTTATTGTAATATAATAATAATAATGTATATCCGACATATCTGACAATATTGCTGAATATAATGACATGGCTTTGAAAACCGAAATTATCATGTATGGTGTAACAAAAATGATATCGCGATAATATAATATATAAAATATTTGCAGCAAAATTTCTTTATATCTTAAAATACTGAAGTTTGCACAATTAGCTGTCTTATTTTATTTGTGCTGATTTATAAGAATTTGGTATTACACACAAATAAAAATAAAAAATAAAGGTAGAAGCAACAAGTAAAAAATAAAAATGAAAATAAAAGGATGTTTAATTCTCCCAAATTTAATACCCCCGACGTGAGTTTTTATTTTCTTTATCCTATAAATATTGAATCATATTGCATAATATTAATTATTGGGCATCACCCTAGTAGCACAATATAGTGGCGCAATATTGGGAGATAATATAAATCTAGTATTTTAAATGTCAGTCCAATGTTGGATAGTAACTAACGTGTCTATTTAGCAATATTGGTTTAATATTGTATTAATATTAGACCACTATTCTAATTACATTGTTAAATATTGGTCAGTGCACTGTTTGTAGTTGAACATTGTATATTTTTAGGAATTTGTATACATGCAAAGAAGTAATTGTATGCACAACGTCAATTTAAAATAAAAAGTAATTTATCACTCACTGATACGATTCGCGACAGCAGAGTTGTACATCGTCAACTGTATATGTCAAACTGTAAAAATACAAATATGTATATGATTATTATAAAGTAATTATGTAAAATCGAAATTATTTTATTACATATTTTTTATATTTTATATCTTGCAAAATAGGTATTTATTTCAATAATTATACAACACTCAAAAAGTCTTCCTTTTAAATATAGACTAACAAAATTTTATACGTATGGTTTTGTCTCTAACACTTATTCGAATCTTCGTCCGAATCATTTGAATAAATAAAGTAAAAACATAGAACAGATGCTTTATTTTGTACAAGTAGCAAATAACATAAGAAGGTAAGACACTTACCTCACCATTTCTCCGTCGTTGCCCGATGCCTCCTTGGCCACCTCCTCCTCTGAGATTTCCTTGTGGCACTCACACAACACTCACTCGCGATAATCACCGATCGCGCGAAATTTCGGACACTCCCGTACGCGATGTGAGATACCGCGAAACGCACGAAATATGAGTAACAAATATCGCGTGACTTTCTGTCATACAAATTACTCAAACCAACAACTTGCATTTTTGATTCGGAAGAATGGATAAATCACTTTTGAATTGACGATATAAAACGCAACGCGAGCATCGGAAGCATAATCTGCGGTAAAGAAGTAGTTATTAGTCCGCAACGAGACGATATTTTACAATCTTTGTCATTCAGTCTAATCCTCGAAATAAATTATGCGAGCGAAGTTTCCAGCGATAAATAGGTGTTATTAATTGCAACAGTTAATCAAGATAATTTTCGATTACATTTACATAATGTAACAACGTGCGATAAGCGACTTTCTTTACTTTCCGCCCGTACGAGTCGCTAAAAAGGACAGAGCGAATTACAGCGCGAATGCCGAAGTCGCATAAATTTCTCTTTTTTCCAGAAAATCGAACAGATTACACGAAACCGATAGATAATTAAAAGTGCGGTGCGTAAACGAAATGTAACCGCGACAAAGTACCACGGTTAGATGAGTTAGTCTCGTGAAATATCTATAATATATGCGTTGATAAAGAGCCGTCGCCTCAACATGCAATTCGTTTCTCATTACAAGTTGTAGAAAGTTAATAATTAATCGAGGAACGTTACTTGTTACTGATAAAGGTGTGCAAATCAATAGCGATTTATCCCTGCATTCATCGCGATCGAGTCTTGGAAAACGATAACACAAAAGTAATACCACGCACGGAGCGACTCCCGCCACTGCTTGCCGGCTCGGCGTTCGGCGAGCGAATGAGAGCGCGTCGACCTTCAGGTAAACATTGGCCCGCGTAACGTCGTACGATACCGCGCCGAGTGAAAAACAACAAAAAAACGTTGAGAATTCGTTGTCCCGCCTACGTAATGGAAAATTCCGTACTTAATAATTTACGTTACTTTGTTCCGTGACTGTTACTACGTTTTGTGTATTATTCTGCGGACTTATTGGTATTGATTAAATTAACGATTAATTCTGTTCAATCGAGACTATGTTTCGAAACAAAAATCGTTGTTACTTAAATTCTAATTACTAAGATTAGACATTTTACCTCGATATATATTTCAAACATGTATATTTCTAAATTGCAAATCTTTATTTACTACGAATCTAAAAGAGAAGCGAAGCACACCGCGCTTCGAGAAAACCAATCGGCATCGTGGAAAAATTGCCTCAACTGTTCGATATTAACGACGCTCGCGCTAGTAATGTCTCTTTTTCTACAAAGGGAATAATTCAACTGCTGATTTGATATTTTAATTTTCATTGCAAGAAAGCAACTGTAAAGTAACGATTCGTTACTTTTCGCGTAACTGTAAAGCCTCGTCCACATAGAAGTCTTAAAGTCGTAGTCGTAAGAATAATCGACTGCGATTGGTCAATTCTTACTTTGCGACTGCTCAAGCGACCATCGATACAACTGTACGACCATTGTAGACAGAACCGAGAATCATTGTAGCGGAGGCTTTATGGAGTCTACAATGCGAATCGCAGAGTCGTAGTCGTAAAAATAATCGACTGCGATTGGTCAATTCCGTTGGACACATAAGAATTGACCAATCGTAGTCGATTATTCTTACGACTACGACTCTGCGACTCGCATTGTAAACGCTGCATTACTTTAACACGTTACTTTTCAGAATTGGTGACTCGTAACTGTAACTACAGTTACATTTTTAGCGAAAAAAAGCTGCGACTGTAACTAGACACTTTTATACAGTAACTTTCCCAGCCCCGATAACATTACATTTATAAATTACCTCTCAATATTGCGCCGATACTTTGTACTACAAAAAGAACCGTAATGATATCCGGTACAAGCCGGGGCTAGGAGCAATCTCGCGCGAGCAATGCTAGAACTAAGTAATTTTCCGGCGAATATCGTCAGATAATCGTACGACAAGATTCAATCCTGTCGCCGGGCAAACGGTACCGTGCAATTTTACTCACAGAAGACTGCCGGGCGGAAACATACAGGATCTTCCGCGAAGAATCGCTCGTGTCGCGGGTTGACGTTGATGCCGTTGATACCGTACCACCGCTGCGCAAGCGCCATCGCCGCTGCGCAAGCGCCATCACTGCCGCGCATGCGCGAAAAACTCAATCACCTGCCAGCACACCGATCCGACCGCGCGGCACCACATGTTGACGGTAAAATGGCTCTGCCCGTGCCCTGCGTCGCTGGTAAGCATTTTCTCTCGACATTCGCGCGGACACGCGAGCGACTGTCGATCGCCAGATCGCGAGGCACCCGACGAGGAACTCGCTAACGAGGGACGCGCGCCGCCGCATGGGCGAACGTCCGACCGGGGGTCGCTCGCTGCAGCAACACCGTGCTCGCGGCGAACGTGTTCGAACGTGCGTGCCTCCGACGGCTCGGGATTATTCGCGACGGCAACGGCGTACGACGCTTATCGTCGTTGCAGATTACACGAGCCGTGAAACGGTACCGCGAGACGTATTTACCACGAGATTCGGTATTCTAACCTCTAACCTGCTGACGTGCGCGTGTGTGTGTGTACGCTCTCAAACGTCACCGCCGTGGCGAGGTCTGCGGGAGCGATAACGGTGGGAAGAAAGAAACGTCAAAATGTATACATTGTCGTGCGTCCCTCGGAGACAGAGATTCTTCCTTTTTTGTTTAGCTGCGACTTGTTCAATTTACCAGGCGAATACTTAGACACTACCTGATGTACATACATCTAACAGATTGTCTGATGTAATAGACAATTAGACGCGCGATTGTTGTTGTTACGTGCAAGAGAAATATTACTGTATTTTACAGTGAGAGGGTCCAATGGTATAAGTCTGGCGTACGGCCCGCCGTCCTACGAGTCAGTCAAAACATTTCCCAAAGATGACGGCAAGAACTGCAAGGCCATGCTCTTTAGTCCGGACGGCCAGTACTTTGCGTGGTCCAACGCGTCTAAGGTTACTGTCGTGCTGTGCAAGACATGGCAGATCGTCACGGAAATACAACGGCCTAAGGTCTGCGCTCTGAAATTCTCCAGTTACAGCACTTACCTCGCGACTTGGGAGCCGTCCTTTGGTGAGTGACGCAAAATTTTGTGGGGTACGGGCAAGAATTGTGTCGGTTTCGTTGCGTCCACAATTGGAAACGTTGACGTAATTTCAGTATCGAAAGAGGAGCCTCATGGATCGGAAAATTTCAACATATGGAAGACCGAAACTGGTGAACTAGTCCAGCACATTATCCAGAAGAGGATGGTAGATTGGTAATGTATAGCGCACTGATTATCTCAACCTGCTCCTTAATTAACCCGGTTGCTCTTCTGATTGATGTTAAAATCTTCAGCTCAAGCCAACGGCACACGGTACTATTTTTCCTACTGGATTGCTTACGAGAGCCAATCGGGATGCAGAGTTTTAGATCAGGTGACTTGAAGCCAAGTCCTGGTTGGCTCTCGTAAGCAATCCAGTGGGGAAAAATAGTATCGTGTGCCGTTGGCTTTAATTAAAATGATGATAAGCAGGAATGAAACAAATCAACTTCATTATTGTAATTGATGCTTCTGTTGTCAAATGTGTATGTGATGCATGAAAATGATTTTTGTTTAAAAAATAGGGAGCCACAATGGTCGAGTGACGAGGCATTCTATGGAGTACTAAAAGGGGGAAATGTACTATTGTACGAAAGTAACAACCTGAATAGATATGTACACAAAATATGCAAGGGCAACATTGCAAAATTTAGCGTAGCGCCTGGTAACGCTCCCTATCATATCCTCTGCTACATGCCAGGTAATTATGCCTGTTTCTAGTGTTGTATTAAGTGTACTGTAAGAATTATTAATTATAATATGAGTATTGGAATATGGAGATTATTTTACATCTTAGAGATGTATATACAACGTAATAATGAAATTACAAAATGTGGCATTCTATGGATAAAAATATGAAAAATCGTTTTCTTAAATTAATTAAACTAATCTTTATGTTTATTTAGTTAGTATATAAAAAATAATGTTTTAACTGTTGATTCAAGTAATTTAGAAATAATACAGTTGCATTGGCTGCTTTCACATTATAGTTTATAAGATGTTTTTCAGTTTTACTTGTGTAATAATAATAATAATGTTTGTTTATTGACCCTTGCGGGGTCAACAAAAACGGACTTCCGCTCCGTTCATAAATTTCAGCCTTAAATATTTTAAACGCTCGCACGAGAGAGAGAGAGAGAGAGAGAATATCATACTTCTCCACATTCATTCTTCCCTCACTCATCCATCCATACCTCCGGACCTCCGTTTCCGCCATATCCTCCACACTTTCCATAGTTTTACTCGTGTATATATGCATTTTACATAAATATAATAAAAATAATGGAACGATTCGAAAATTGTTCTGATTATATATTATTTAATCAAATATCACGGTAGTGTCTCGCGCCAAGCACAAAAAGGAACAATAGGAAGCTACACTCTCCATTTAATATCACTTATTTTACACTTTTCAAATCTTCTTTAACACTTAATTTACATATATTGTTTAATACATGTTATAGAAACTATTAAATATCTTTTAAATAAATAGTCTCCTGATATATAATTTTAGGAAACTCTGGTCAACCTTCCTTCGGAAGATTATTTAAATATCCCAAGTTTGAGATTGGAGAAGCGATTGCTAGCAAAAGTTTTTTCCAAGTAAAATTTGAACATATCTTAATCATTAAATACTAATGTTTTTTTATTTATTTTTATCCACTATCGTGCCTTTTTTAGGCGGACAAAGTTGATATGTATTGGAATCAATGTGGAACAAACGTCTTATTAATGACTAATACAGAAGTTGATAAAACTGGTGCATCGTATTATGGAAAACAGACATTGCATCACCTCAATACAAAAGGAGAGACTACTATGGTTATGCTCAGTAAGTCCAAGCTAAACCATTGGTTTTTACTTAGCATTGAAAGTTTAGAACGTGAGACTAATTCTAAAACAATATTGTAACAGAAATTCTTCCAATTAGGTAAAGAAGGTCCTATACATGCAGTAGAATGGTCTCCCAGAAACACAGAGTTTTGTGTGACGTATGGCTTTATGCCATCTAAAACAACATTGTTTAATTGTAAATGCGAAGCTGTCTTCGAGTTCGGCATGTTGTATAGAAACAGTATATATTACAATCCACGTGGCAATAATATCCTTTTATTATCTTATTTAATAAATCTACACAATTATATTAGGTCTATGCACAAGTTTGTACAGTCGAGTTTGCGAGTCAAAAATTTTATTTTAGGAATTTGTCTGCAAATTTTGCTTTTTATTTTTGTTGCATTTGTATAACTTATTCGACTTTGCGGGCGCGATATGGGAAAACTTTTTTACTTTCGTTCTTTTAGTCGTTTTGCCATCGTTGTTTAAAAGAATCCTGACAAAGTCCACTGTATGCAAATAAAAAGAGAGCAGTAAAACCCAAAAGAAATTTGTCTCACACATGTAGTGAGGGAGTTATGTCAGTAAGCATGTGTGAAATTGGTATGGGCGCTTCTGGAGTGATAATTTTTATTTTGACAAAAAGTAGGTTGATGACTTTTTCACTTTAAATATAGCGACCGACACATTTATTTGCTACCAGAACATTGGTAGAAAATTGTCGAAAGTGATGGAAAATACTTTGGATAAGAAATATTGTAAACTTTTACAAGAATTTGAATTTATCAAAAAACCTTAAACACTTGTGCATAGACCTAATATCAGCTATAATTCAATAGTTTTTAACGAATAGTATTCATAATAGAAAATAACAGTATTTGCTAAAACTCTAAGTTATTCAGTTATGCATTAATTTCCTTGACTACTGTGTACTATTGCTCTTGGCTGGATTTGGCAATCTTAGGAGCGGCATTGAATTATGGGACGTTATTAATAGAAAACTTATTGCCAAAACTGATGCACCAGATACTACACTGTTACAATGGTCGCCAGATGGTGAACATTTCATGACTGCAACTACAGCACCTAGATTACGAATTACTAATGGGTAAATAAATATATATTAGAAGAAAGTAAGCTAGGTTTGAAGATTCATCTGTTATATTAATTAATATGCGAGTTAAATTATTAGATTTAAAATCTGGCATTATACCGGCTCACTAATATATCAACGACCATGGAATAACCAAGAAGAACTTTGGGAAGTTACGTGGCAAAGTTTTCCCTCAAACATTTTCCCACAGAAACCCATTAGTTATAAAGCAGTTGAGGGTATTGTAACTAATCTTAACCAGTCACAAGGTAATAGCCAATTTCCATGATTTTTAAAAATAAAATATTTCTAGACGTGATTTCAAAACAGATGCGACAATTACACTTGTATATTTGTAGCACCAAAAGAAGCATATAGACCACCATGTGCCAGAGGACAAAATATTACCTTTAAATTGCATGATGACCTTGAAGCGCCTTCCAAGTCAACTGACTGTAAGTACACATATGTATGTGAATGCATATGGAAAAATATCTTATTAATAATTTGTTTATTTAATTGAATTTGTAGCCAATCCATCAAAAGCTGCATTGAAAATGAAGAAAAATCGGGAAGCAAAAAAAGCTAAAAAAGAATTGGAGTCTAATAATCCTACTGTCAATGAACATGTCACAAGTACAACAAGCATAAAAATGGAATTGACTGATGATCCTGAAAAAAATAAAAAAATAAAGAAACTAACGAGCGTGAGTATATCACTTAAGTACCTAATTGTTTTTCTTAAAACGTTTCTTCTTCTATCTCTTACATTATTATTGGATTAACAATTTCATTTTTGTCATACAGAAATTAGATCAAATTTCTAAATTGAAAGAGCAATTAAAAGCGGGAAAACAATTAGAAATCAATCAATTAGACAAGATTAAAAAGGAGGATGAGTTGCTAAAAGAACTGGAAGAACTTACTTTATGATGGATCATTCAAGTGTCAAACAGAATGAACTTGATAAACAGAAAAAAAAACTGTGACATAACTTTCTCGAAATAAAGTGTTTGCAAGAGACAAGTGTGAAAATCAAATCGTTCATCTCTGCAACTCGTAAAGAAAACGGCGAGATCATGCGAGAGATTTTGGATACGATCAAGCTCGGAATCTCTCTTGTCCAGGTATCAGTGAATACTGAATCCAAGAATTGTGTTCGTACGCATAAATAAGATGTTATATTAATTTTAATCAACACAGAATTCTGCTAATAGTACTGTATTCAGTATTATTAGGGGACTACTTATGTACTTCCTGATTTTGTTATACTAATATAAATTGAGGGATAATAGTGGAGATAGCTGCAGTGTGCACTACCAATCTTAACCAAAAATCTTGAACCATTGTGTACATTCAAATTATTATCAAATTAATGAAATCTGCTTGTTGATTAGCTGAAAGTTCGCTACTAAAAAATATTGAAAATTTATCATATCTTTTCTGGCAAAAGATGTGATAGTGCGTTGCCAACAGTACTACTGTTATCACAATTTGTTCTTTCTCTTTCATCTCTTTCTGTGAAAAATTAATTCTAGGATTTGTATCGCATAACAAATATGTTACAGTAGTTGAGTTTGCATTTAAATGCCTTGTTCTTCTTGCATTAATAAAAGCATTACATAACGTAGCCGTTTTTAATCGAAACATGTAATGTTCAGATAAAGACGTCGGCTACCAGAAACTTTTGTATACTTAAAGTTTATTTCAATATATATTTTCATTTTTATTATATACTGTAAAGCCAGTTCTTTTCTATGCGCGATATGTTTACTCAAATTGCAATCTTTTTGCATTATATCAATATTGGAATACAAATTTCTCCTGTATTTTTCAACATCTATGGACATAAGCACAATTAGTGTAATTGTACGTATTATTAAGTATAAATTAAGTATAAGTAAACTGGGACATTTTTTCCAAAATGACGAAATCTATTTAGAATGAACTATACTTGGAGAATACAATAAGAACTGTGTATCGATAAGAAAACCCATTACTATATAGACGGGAATAGTAATTACGAATGTTATTGTACAGTGACATGAGATTTATGGAAATAAATTCTTAAAGAAATTGTTGATTGAGTATCAGTGAGACATGCCCTACTCAATTTTTAAAAAAATAGAATAAAGTATAAGAACGCTCTGTATCTCGGAAACCTACTTCACGAAGCGTCGCGTATTCGACTTTACTTTTCAATATAAGAATGATAGTTTATATTCGCGCGAGTTGCTTCCGCTACAAAGAGGCAAGAATTATATGAGAAAATAATTCGCGCGAACGACGCACCGTAAGAATTAAAATAGCGTATATATCGGGAATGAGTTTTCGTTCGCACTTTCTACATTTTTCTCTCTATTAAAATATCCTTATATTCCACATACAAAAGTGTTGTGAAAGCTACGAGAATAAGAATAGAAGTTTCTTTTGTCTCGTTCTCCATTTCGTAATTGTAAAACGTGGACAAAGTACAGTAAGAAAAGATAACAGAATAATTGTTCCTCGTAAGACGACCTCGACCAAAGTTTGATTACCCTGATAGATGAATAATACCAGTGCTTGAAGCAAAATTTTAATATTTATAATTCGTCGTATTTAATCTTATCTTTTCATCTGCCAAACTACAAAAAGTTAGTAATTTTATCCACGGTGGTAAACTATTGGGCGACTTGAGAAATATCTAGGCTGATTTAAGCCCTTTTAGAAATTGACCAATCACATGAATATGAATCACATGGATAAATCATGAATAAAATAATTAATTTCTTGTTTAATACACGAAAAGAAAGATTAGATTAGGAACAACGAATTATACAGGGTGGCCCAGTTCAATGTTCCACCCCGAATAACTTGTATGTGAATTCTGTGTATGTTACAATACACAAAAATTTTCAACAATTGGAGCACTATTGCAACAGCACATTTCTGAGACCAAATCAAGTAAGAAAAGTCCTGCGCTACTTCTCCCTCCGACAAACGGTTATCGAGATATCATAAGTTAAACGTTGAAAAAGTTATAAATTTTCTCTTGAATATCACAAAAAGTATTAGGCAAATCGAAAAGTGTTTCGGACAAAAGTTATTCATATTAATTAGCAGAATAAGACAGTATAATAAACAATAGGGGGTGCCGTTAAAAAAATTGAAGGTGACCTTCACGTGACCTTCAAGCAACTCGCCAGGGTCAAACCAACGGCACCATCTTATGTCCCCCCTCGAACCAAACAGCTTTTGTCTGAAACGTTTTTCTCTGCGATCAAAAATAAAAAGAGTTACTTGCAGCGGGACATAAAATTGGGACACCCTGTATAGCTGGAAATTTTGCCGATTGCACCGATCACGTTGATCGGAATTTGATCCAAGTGCCGCGTTGCTCCGCTTGCTCGAAAAGCCGCGTCCAAGTGCGGGAGGAAACGACGCGGTACAACAAAGGAGACGTTCAACGTTCGCGGTCGCCGCGCCGTTTGAATGTTCCCGCGGCGCCGACGGCGGCCGACGGGCCGGGCATCGGCGACGGTCGGCGACGTACGGCGCGACCGGGGGCCGCGGGCCAATCGCGGGCGTCGCTCGTCACCCCGTCGTGCACGCACGTCGTCTCGGGCGAGCACCGCAGCGCCGCGGCAGTCGTGTTTACAGATTTTGCCAGTTGAGTTCCGTAACGTCACGTCAAAAAAGTGCAACACACGAATTTCTACCACGTTTACTATGTAAAGGTGCGTTCCCCGACGGCGGAGATGCGACGCGCGTACCGCCCGCGGCCCGCGACGTCCGTCCGCGCGGCGTGACGCGGCTCGCGCGACCGCGGCCGGCTATCGGGCCGGAATATCGGCGCTTTTGTTAATACACGGCAGTGCCAATCGTTAGGATAGTCGCCATTTTGTCCGGAGAGGTAGCCCGGTCGGAGGCGAACGGGGCGAAAATAGGCGCTGCCTGGACCGCGAGAGCAGCCGGAGTCGCGTAGGTAGCGAGCCGCGCGTTCCCCGTCGCCGTCGTCGCCCGTCGCCGTTCGTCCGGGCCGCGGCGGGTCGGCGGGTCGCGCCGGCGGTACGCGGCCGACGGCCGCGGAGTTCGTGCCCGTAGTCGCCCGTTGTCCGCCAGTCGGCGGCCCAGCGCCACGCCGATCTCTCGCTCCCGACGGCGCACGACGTGCCCCGTCGGCAGCAACGTGGGCGGACCGAACCCGCCGCCCCGCCGCGTCCCGATTCCCCGCTGCGGACGCGCGCCCCTTCGCGGACGGGGCCGCCGCCGCGCCGGCACGGCCGCTCCCTCGTCGTCGGCTTCCCGACGTCGTTGACAGTTGGCCCGCGCGTCCACGGCCCGTCCGCGCGAGCGACGACGCCGACGGCGACGGCGGCGCCGAGTCGACTCGCGCGCTCCCGAGATTAACAGTCCGCGACGCCGCTCCTGTGCGCCTTTAATTGTCCGCCCGCGTGCCGTCGCGCCGTCCCGTTAAAGCGTCCGAGTCGACGGGATTCCGCGGGCACCGCGGACGCGGCCTGACCCCGCCGGCCGTTCGCGTCGCGAAACTCCACCCGCGCCCGAGTCGCGCCGATTTGTGCGTTGCCCGAGACCCTCCCGAGGACGATAACGATTGCGTTAGTCTTTGGAGTGATTCGCCCTGCCGGCTGTACGTTGGCCCGCGAGCCGTCGCGGGCTGCGACTTCCTCGGGGAAAATTAACGCTTACATAACTGTGTCATCGCATTGACGTGACAAATTTGCATTCTCGCGTGGATCGCTCGGGCCGCGAATTGAACTTGACCGACTGCCGTCGTTACCTCGCGTATGCCCGGGGACGCTAAAATATCTCTTTCCTTTGTTACAGATAATGTAGGTATAGTTTATTAAAACAAGGCCTTTAGGATATAATTATATTTAATGTCAGTATATAAGCTGGATGCTTGTTATTGGTGGTGTAATCATTGGACCAAGGGATATTGAGACAATTAAGGCATAGCAAACAACGTGGAAAATGACGATCGCCACTAGGGGCCAGGGAGTTGGCATAGACCCTCCCGACAGCCAGCAAAACACGCAGGTACGCAGATATTTAAATGCCAGCCGCGCGTTTGGTCGCGTGATAAACGGACTGAGACAGAAAAGACATGTCTGCGCAGATGCACAGTCCACCTGGTCCGCAGCAATTGGCTGACACGATGTCGGGGCTCCAACTCACCGAGAATGTGGTACAAACGGAATGCAACAGCGACGCTATCAGTACAGTAGAAGATAGCAACCAGCTTCATGAAGAGCCTGAGTTTCCTATTTTCAAACTTAATATGCTTCATGAGAAGATATCTAGTCCACGATGGGTTGTACCAGTTTTACCCGAACAAGAATTAGAGTGCCTGTTACAAGCCAGTATCGAACTTTGTAAAAAAGGTTACGTATTGTCGATGCACATCTCCGAGGCGGTTGCTCCTACGAGCACGCGTCGGGAAAACGACTTTTGCCTTCGTGACCAATGTATTTACGCGGGGCATCCAAACAACACACGTGTCCAAAAGACGCCTTTAAGGATGTATCGGACCTATCTTCAAAATAGCACAAAAGTCGCTAAAAATTTGTGAAATTGTTCTTTTAGTCTTCCTAATGTGCTGCAGAAAAGTAAAAATGCATCCACTAAACGGTTGCTGAGATACAACTATTTTAATTTTCACTGATTTTACACGTACTCTTGTGAAAAGAGCCGATCTTCGCGGATAAAACAGCTAAAAAAAATGTAGAAATAGTACCAGTGTTTTGAATTTTTTTATAAATCTAGTATATCAAGTTTCAATAGTCTTTACTACACCGTTTTAAAGAAATAAAATATAACTTGAGGTATTCGTGCTGTCGGCACGATATGTATTTTGAAATCACATTTGTTTATCAGCGCTGCTGAATAATGTTTTTAGTTTTGAAAATATTTGACGTTATTGAAATCAGGGAATTTTCACTATCAAAAGTTTAGGCTCGTAAGTGAAAAAAATCGCAAATAATGCAGGAAAAAACATTTGTAAAGTGAAAAATGCCTTTGTAGGAGTACAAATAGGACTCCCAACTATCGTTCAAGTTCCTTACATCTAGATTTACGATGCGTTAAGAGTAGATATTCAAGTATTTCCAATTTCATGCACTTTTGTCTGAGATTGTACGTCCAATACACCCTTAAGACGTCCAAGTCGTCTTTTAGATACGTAGAGTCCCCTATTATGAGACAGGCTCCTAATACGAGACAGCGGAGTTTCCGCTGAATTAAGAGAAAATTGATCGTTCAATCGTGTCGTCGTTGCAAAAAAAAAGATTTGCGATTGAATTTGGACGTTAAAACCCACTATCGCACCTTAGAATCCTATCTCATAATGGAGGACTTTCCTCTATGTCTAAAAGACGACTTAGAAATGTCTCTTATACACGCGTGCTGTACGGGCAGCTTCATTCCGCGTTTATAAGCCTCGCCAATTTTGCATTTGCCGATATATTGCAGGAATTGATGTACAAAGTGAAGCGTGTCAGCGCTTTTTTCGAGAAGGTCTCACAATCTCTTTTACCAAGATATTAACGGATGATGCGGTAAACAGTTGGAAAGTGAACATTCACAATTGTATTAACACTAACTGCGCACGTTTGGTGGAACTATGTGTCCTGAAATTAGACGAGGACTGGTTTCCTCTTCTTGATTTGCTGGCCATGGTTTTTAATCCTAGTAATAAGTGAGTCGATATATCGTGCCGTCGTTCGCAATCGCGTAAGTGCAAGTTTCCTACGCCAAGCGTTCTAACTCGCTCGACTTCTCTTTCCAGGTTTCACACGGTAAATTCAATAAGAGTTTCAGAAACGGTTCCTCCGGGTAGTGAAATTCCTGATGAGGAACTTTACGCTCGCCCACCAACTGACTCGCGAGCTCCTCGTGGTTGGCTAGTAGATCTTATAAACAGGTATTTTGTCGTGTTTTGCACAAGTACGGGGTGTTTCGCCACGGTATACACTAACGTAAGCTTCGGTTTCAGATTTGGAAGCCTCAATGGATTTGAAATTTTGCTTTCAAGATTTCAGAGTGGACGTAATTTAACAGTGCCAGTTATTTATGCTTTAATCAGACCCTTTGGCTTATGTTACGAATTGTTAACTGTTCACACGATAGTTAAATATCTGATGCCTATTGTTGTGAGTGTATCCTCAATTTGTCATTGTAAATTTATTTGTTATCGTTGGCGGGACGCAAAGCACATTGTTACATTACAGGAAATGGTACCTCTTATTTTGAATAACTTAACCGACGACGAGTTGAAGAAAGAGGCAAAAAACGAATCAAAAAACGATGCAATATCAGCCATAATCAAAGCTGCTAAATGCTTGGTGTCACGCGTACCTCATCAGGAAGAGATGATAAAGAACTTGGAAATACTGAGACTGAAAATGATATTGAGACTCCTACAAATTTCTTCGTTCAATGGAAAGATGAATGCTTTAAATGAAGTTAACAAAGTAATATCTAGCGTTAGTTATCACCAACACCGTAATACAATAGCAGAGGAGGAGGAGTGGCTCACAGCAGAGCGTATGGCGGTGAGTCTCGTTTAAAAATCCATAATGCTAATTGTCCTAATAACATTTTTGACGCAATGGCCTTTCAAGGCATACATTTAACAAGTGCACCATATTAACTGCTTCGGTATTTTGCAAATGTTATCGTGAATTGTGTTGTGAATTTTGCAAAGTAAGAGAGTGCTTTTATTTCTGATACAGAAATGGATTAAAGACAATGGGGTATTGGAGATCGTGCTGAGGGATTCGTTGCATCAACCACAATATGTAGAGAAACTGGAGAAAATTTTACGTTTTATCATAAAAGAACGTGCACTTACATTAGAAGACTTAGACGCTGTTTGGGCTGCACAGGCTGGTAAACACGAGGCAATTGTGAAGAACGTTCATGACTTATTAGCCAAATTAGCTTGGGACTTTAGTCCTGAACAACTTGATCATCTGTTTGAGTGTTTTCAGGTATCTGTCGCAGTGACGATCGTGTAATGATATTGATATCAAATTTATATCAAATAGAATGTTTACATTGATGAAATGCGCTGTTGTTTCAGACAAGTTGGAGGACTGCCAACAAGAAACAACGGGAAAAGCTATTAGAATTGATCAGGAGACTCGCGGAAGATGATAAGGACGGTGTTATGGCGCACAAGGTTAGATTATCTTAAATACACACTCAGTGCACAAACATATTTTAGAGCTGCAAATGATTTCATTAATTCTACCGCCAGGTGTTAACACTCTTCTGGACTTTGGCACATTCTGACGAAGTCCCTACAGAGATCATGGATCAGGCACTGAACGCTCATGTGAAAATTCTCGATTACTCATGCTCGCAAGAGAGAGATGCGCAAAAGGCAATCTGGGTGGACAAGTGCGTTGAGGAATTGAAAAATGGTGATAAGTGGGCCCTCCCTGCGTTGAAGCAAATTCGAGAAATATGTTGCCTTTATGAACCAAATCCCAACATAGGTCATAGTCAACGTAGCCATCATTTGCATTACAGGTACAATAGCACATTAATCGCACATGTAAATGCACATGAAAATATACGTGTGTGTATTGCTACATTAATTTTGCCCTTTATCGTTCCTACGTAGGCAAGAAGTAATAGAGCGTCTACAGAGTGAACATTCGGTAGTAATTCTTGTAACAAATAGCTTAACAAATTATATGGATAAAGTGCGGCAATTGGTGAAGGAAAATCCTGAAATCGACGCAAATACTTTTATGCCCGATGGCCGATATAATCATATTATGCAAGTGCAAGAGAGATTGAATTTCTTACGTTTCTTATTGAAGGTACGTTCCAAATCTTGGGGCGGGACAATCGTGGATTGCCGCAAAAAAGAAATGCGGATAAACGTAATATGATTTATTTTCATAGGATGGGCAATTGTGGTTATGCGCTGATCAAGCGGAACAAATTTGGCAATGCTTAGCTGAGCAAGGTGTATTTGTTTCGGATCGCGAGGCGTGCTTCAAATGGTTCTCCAAACTTATGGGAGACGAACCGGATTTGGACCCAGCAATAAACAAGGATTTTTTTCAAAACAATATACTGCAATTAGACCCGACATTGCTTACAGAAAGCGGTATTAAATGTTATGAGAGATTTTTTAAAGCTGTTAATTCTAAGGAAGGAAAATTAAAACTGAAACGTAGAACATTTCTCATGGATGATGTGGATTTAATTGGAACTGATTATTTGTGGAGAGTATGTAGTATTACATCTGTTTATTTCTTTGATTATATAATTTTATAGGACTTGCGTCTATCCATTTTTCATTGCGTGTGCATATTTGTACAGTGATACAGTGTACAGTGACCTTTCCTATCTGCAGGTAGTGACAAACAGCCCGGAAGAAATTGCAAACAGAGGTATAGAGCTCTTGAAAGAGGTGAACACCAATTTAGGGCCGCGACTGCAGTCGTCGGTTTTAGCATTTCATGAAACTCACATAGCGGAATGTATGGACAGATTGAAAGCACATTATGATACCGTGACTGTTTTGAGCAGAGTATATCTGGACGGGAAGGAGGAGTGTGAAGAACAAATGACAAATAAGATTAAAATGGAAGCCGTAAAAATGTGTCGCGTTATGAAAGTTTTACAGGAATACATAAACGAGTGTGACACAGCTTTTCCGGGGGAACGGAAAATATTGCCGTTGCACAGGTAAACTTGCGATTGCGTGCATCACCGAGAAATCCTTCTTTCGTACGCGCGGTGATAGCGCAACACTTATTCTGATTACAGAGCAGCTCGTGGCAAGCATCTCTCACTTGTTATTCGTTTTGCGAGTCCTGGTCGAAACGTCGACGACATAGATATCTTTACCCACAGTAATGACACTTTAGCTTCATTGAGACGTCAAATATTACGCAGGATCAAAGCAAGCGGGACAAACGTGAAGCTCGATTTATTTATTAATGGAGAGGCGCTGGAACAATCCGATGATAGGAAACTTCTCTCTCAGATTCCACTGAGGGACAAGATGGTGAGTATAGATAGAAGGAAAGCTGTGGGCGCAAAAAGGTCCGATGTGTAAAGAGTCAATGAGTACGATTTGGGTTTATGTTTACAGTTATTGTCTGCGAAGCTCAGTCAAGTAAATAGCAATATGCCAAGCTCACCGGATAGTAGCTCTGATAGCTCTACCAGTTCTCCGCATCATCCATACGACGGGCCGAGTGTAGAGGCAGAGAATAGTTTGCCTGGTGTGGTAAGTATAATGTAAAATTCATAAATTCAGTCAATTATATCGCGCCTTGCGCTCGTTCTAACCGCGCGACTTCGTTTCAGGTAATGTCGCAAAGATCGCAGTATGCGACATTTTTCTTTCAATTAGCAGATCTTGGCTGTACTCTTCAGCACTCGCAATTGCGCGACGGTGCACGAAATCTCTTGCAATTAGTGCCGCCAGATACCTTCACTGTAACAAGATTACAGTGGCTATTTGGCCATTACAAAGACGACGAAGCTTTACAGAACCCTTCTCAATATCACTGTAACGAGCAGAATACAACAGTAGATTCTCTATTTTTTACTGCAAGTCCTAGCCAAGTTTTATACAATTTAGAGGTAAATGCACGTTGAATAGCGCTTGACAACTTTTACCCTTTTGCTCTATCAATAACAATTGTCTTTGTTGTTGTTTTTTTTAGGTGTTATACACTTTGTTAATGCCAGCTCTCGACCCTATGTCGGAGAGAGCATTTGAATTTCAATATAATTTCATAAAGAACGGCGAAGCGGGCGTTATCCTTGATATGCTAACCAAAAATAAGTTTTTACCAAATGCGGACGAAACCACGAAGCGGTCTGCGTATCTAACTGTGCTGAGACTGTGTAAGCTTCTTCTGACAGTGATGGGTAACGTGATGGCGTGCGTGATGGACGAGGTTCAGCAAACTGGAACCTCGGAGAATCACGACAACCACGTTAATAATCGCAGTCGGGTGACGGTATTGAAACAGGCTCTCCAAAGTGTACCGAATCAAAGTACCGAATACATGTTGAGGAGTGTGGCAGCCAAGCTGGCACAGCATCTGGCGCATCGAATGCTATCCGGCGGGCCCGAGGCTGATCGATGTCGGCAGCTTTTTGTGCAGGCCCTTTCATGGGAATTACCGGATGTGGCTACTATACGTGCCATAATTAGACTAGCGTGGGCCGCATCCACGGGTAACTTGAACAACACTAACGCATCGAACGAGTTACTGCACTCAATGCACGAGACCAACCAAAAAGAACAGAGAAATCCCGATAATAACGACGTCCTTGTGTGCAAGGAAGCACTTGAGGTATTGACAATCGCCCTCGTACTGAACCCGTCGGCGTTAGAAACCTTATCGAGAGACAAAATATGGCATACTTTCTTGATAGACCTTGTGCTACTTAGTACATCGAGGGCCATCAGGATCGCCGCCGGCGAACAATTTTTTCTCATATCGACGTGGTGCAGCGGCGGGCATCAAACACTACTGGTCACAATAACTCTCCTCTTCACCGTTTTGAACAACACCGTTATGGAGAACGCGAAACAGAGCCACGAATACTTTCAGCTATTGTGCCGACTTTTGAACTTCGCCCACATGTCAGGTTGTCCCCTCACGACCGCGGAGACGCTACTGAATGTCGAAATAGCCTGGTTGAAGAAAGTTCGGGACAACGTGAAGGAGACCGGTGAGAGTCAGGTGGACGAAGCCTTGCTCGAGGGTCACCTCGGTTTAACGAAAGAACTGCTGGCCTTCCTGCCACCGAACCAGAAATACGAGATCGGTTCTGACGAGAAGCACGGGGTTAACTTGATCAAGGAACTGGTCGAGGACTTTGTGTTCCCGGCGTCTCGCCTCATGCTGCAGCTCCGCAGCACCGGCGAGCTCAGCGCGTCGCAGGCGTGTCCGGTGTGCACCACTCCTCAATCAACCAGCGCTGCGTTCGACTTACTCGTAGGTCTTTGCGTAGGCTGTGTACCCAACATGAAACTTCTAGTCACAATGCTCACCGACATGTTCTACTCCGAGAAGGACGAACCGTTAGTGGAATGGGATTACTTACCGCCTGTGGGGCTCAGGCCCCTTAAAGGCTTCGTAGGCTTGAAGAATGCAGGGGCGACCTGCTACATGAATTCAGTATTACAGCAATTGTATATGGTGGAAAGCATTAGGGTCGGACTCTTGGCGGCGGAAGGCGCGGCGACTGATCTGAACGAGGATTTTTCGGGCGAGGAGAGGATCGAAGGGGAGCAGACAATCGAAACAAATGATAACGACACGAACGAAGAAAAGTGCGGTGCCGATGAATCCAGGAAGGAATATAACATCGGCATCTTGAAACAAGTACAAGCAATATTCGGTCATCTGGCTTACAGCAAGTTACAATATTACATACCTAGAGGACTGTGGAAGCACTTCAAGTAAGAACAAATACAGTTTTATTTGTGAAAATAAAAGTTCCCAAGGTAATAATACGTTTGCGAGAGAAAGGAAGAGAAAAATCTCGCAAAATACAATTTTCTTAATATTGTGCTATTATATTCTGCGTTTTATATAATGAGGAAATTCGATTTTCCCAGGCTTCAAGGAGAACCTGTAAATCTTAGAGAACAACAAGATGCAGTAGAGTTCTTCATGAGTCTAGTGGAGAGCTTAGATGAGGCATTAAAAGCCTTGGGACACGAGCAGATAATGGGCAAGATTCTTGGTGGCTCATACAGCGACCAAAAAATCTGCAAAGGTTGCCCTCATAGGTACCTTTTTAGTTCTTACATTCTACTTTCTTCGGTAAACTGTAATACCACATTACATTATCTTCAGATATTCCAAAGAGGAGCCATTCAGCGTGATAAGCGTGGACATACGGAATCACAGTAATTTATTGGATTCTCTTGAGCAATACGTGAAGGGAGAATTGCTCGAGGGTGCGGATGCCTACCATTGTGATAAGTGCAACAAAAAGGTATGATTACAATAATACAGCCTTGCAAATGTATTTTAAAAAAATCTTTATCATAAGGTAATAAGGAGAGTGAAAGTAATTGTTTCAAAAAGTATACAATGAAAAACATTTGTCAGTAATATTATTTCGTAATTCACATTTCTCACACACACACACACACACACACACATTCTATACAAGCCACAAAGCAGCATTTCGCTTGATCAGAGATTTTACGTGTCCCTTTTATGTTTAGGTCGTAACCGTAAAGAGATTGTGCGTAAAAAAGTTGCCGCCTATATTAGCAATTCAATTGAAAAGATTCGAGTATGACTTCGAGCGTGTATGTGCTATAAAATTCAACGATTACTTTGAGTTTCCGCGAGATCTGGATATGGAGCCTTACACCGTCTCCGGTTTAGCTAAATTGGAAGGAGAAGTCATAGACTGTGATTACGAGGAATCTGTAAAAGGAACGTGTACCAAGTATCAACTGACTGGTATTGTCGTTCACAGTGGTCAAGCCAGCGGTGGCCATTACTATTCTTACATCCTGCACAGGTAAGATAAACGTACGAAATACTTGTGCAAAACTGGCAAGTTAAACTATTTTTATTCAATAATAAATTTGCAGACTAAACGACGGAACGGCAAAATGGTACAAGTTCGATGATGGCGATGTAACTGAGTGCAAAATGGAAGAAGAGGAAGAGATGAAGTCCCAATGTTTCGGCGGCGATTATTTAGGGGAGGTGTTCGATCATATGCTCAAGCGGATGAGTTACCGCAAACAGAAGCGATGGTGGAATGCGTATATGCTATTTTATACAAGACTAGATGTAGAAGAAAATTCTCTAATGAAGAGTGTAAATGAACTGTCATTGTGTAAGTGTTGATTTAAAATTTTCCACGAAATTAGTTCCGACGACCGTGTCGCCTCATTGTCTGCTCGTACTTTTCAGATACGAAACTAGGAGTTATGAAAATGCCACCAGCGATAGAATACAGCGTGCGAAAGCAAAATATAAAATTTATGCACAATCGAAATCAATTTAGTGCTGAATACTTCCAGTTCATCAAGAAATTGGTGTCCTGCAATCCTCATAATATCAACCGGCAAAATCTGAATGAGAAACTTGTGAGTTTGTTACACGTGTAAGATGTGTAGTTTTTTTTTTAACAGAACCTTGCTTTCAATAATCGTGACAATTGTATTGTAGAGCCCTGAAGCCGAAGAACTTGCGATGCTATCGGTTCAATTGGCGTCAAGATTTCTCTTCTACACAGGTTTTCACACCAAGAAAACGTTACGTGGTACGGCAACAGACTGGTATGACATTGTGTGTCATCACCTGCGCAGCAGTAAAGCAGTACGTTCTTGGTTCGCCAATGAAGTGCTGTTCAATCATCCACATAGGTATCAGATATTTTTCTAAATGCGCAATGCGTAAAAATACTTGCGTCTTTTTAATAAGTCATCTCCGTAGATTTTGCGAATACCTCTTGAGTTGTCCCAGTACGGAGGTGCGCACTGCTTTCCTCAAAATCTTAGTATTCCTCGCACACGTTTCTCTGCAAGATGGCCCTTGCGCTCCACCCAGTTTGAACGCACCGAGTGAGTACTGAAATACGCATAGAGAGATTCAGCGATACGATTAAAATGGCATGCACTTGATAATCTTTTCAATTTGCCAATATTTTTAGCTATACTCTTGGACCCAGTAGCGACGCTCAGTGATCACTTGTTACACGCGGTACTGTCGCTGCTGCATCGTGAAATTTCAGATCACGGACGTCATCTTCCTCATTATTTTTCCCTCTTTCATGCGTATGCTTCGCTTGGTCTTTCCGAAAAGGCACAGCTGCTTAAGGTAATAAACGACATTACATAATTACATTAGCATTATCTTCATGTCTAGAAAACTAGAACATGTCCGACTTTAATGATTTTTTAATATTATTTGCAGCTAAATGTTCCGGTTACGTTTATGTTAGTCGCCATCGACGAAGGCCCAGGTCCTACCATAAAATATCAGTACCCGGAATTGACTAAACTTCACCAGGTAGTTAGCATGCTAATACGATGCTGCGACGTGTCGTCGAAGGTGCACTCGAGTCAGCAGCCCCGCGGGGAACCCTTACCGAATCCATATGGGGATCCCGCGTGTCAGTCAGAGTATCTCATGCCCATCCAATCGCAAGCAGCGGATATATTGTTTATTCGTACCAGGTGAGGATTGGCAGTGAGCTTTGAATTCCGGAGATGTAACGTGAGTTTTTCCATTTGATATTATATTTGACTTTTATATTATTCTGTTTGTTGGAATAGTTACATTAAGAAATTGATTGAGGACGCCAATATAACTGAGGACACAGTTAAACTATTGCAATATTGTTGTTGGGAGAATCCACACTTGTCGCGAACAGTGCTCAGTGAACTGCTCTGGCAAATAGGATTTGCTTACACCCACGAGTTGAGGCACCATACGGATCTGCTGCTTGCGATACTATTGATGGAGGACTCGTGGCAGACGCATCGCGTGCATAATGCACTTAAGGGTAAGTGCGAACAAAACGCTCATTCGTGTATTTACTCGTTAGCATGAAATATACATGAGATTTGCACGAGATTACACGAGACTGTACCTTCTAGGAGTTCCCGATGAGCGAGAAGGTTTATTCGAAACGATACAAAGAAGTAAAAACCATTATCAGAAAAGGGCTTATCAGTGTATTAAATGTATGGTGCAGCTCTTTAGTAAATGCAGACCAGCGCATCAGCTTTTGCATCATAGCCCGGAGTTGAAAAGAAAGTGGAGTTACGCCATAGACTGGCTCCACGACGAACTCGACAAAGTATGTAGCGGAAACTGGGCTATTAATCCATTCAGTGTTAGGATAATTACAAATGTATAATAAATCATTTTTAGAGACCATATGCCTCTACGGCGCCTTATACACACGCGTACAACAATTGGTCACCACCAACACAGTCCAATGATTCTGCAAACGGCTATGTTTTGGAGCGCAGTAACAGCGCAAGAAAGACATTGGAGCGAGCGTGTGAGCTTTGTCCCGAAGAAGAGCCGGAAGTTGAAGACGCGAGCGAAGACTGCGCGGAAGAAGCCGAGAAATATCAGCATACATTTAAATATCAATCTAGCAATCCATCCAAGTATCAAGTCCGAACTAAGAGGCGCAACAATAGAGGCATAGGATGGACACCTGTGGAGTAAGTTGTAACACCGCGATAGATCTTCTCTATATAAATACTTGAGCCAACGGTACACAATACTATTTTCCCCGCTGGGTTACTTACGGGAGCCAATCACAGGATGCAAAGTTTTAGATCAAGTGATTTGAGACTAAATCCTGATTGGTTCTCGTAAGCAATCGAGTATGAAAAATAGTATCGTGTGCCGTTGGCTTTACATGCCTCTGATAACATTGATTGCAAAATATTGCTTGTCTTGAGGAAATGCAAGACTCTGCATATTACAACTTAAAATTTACGAAAAAATTCTTCGTAGATGTTGGATTTTTATTTTTTCATTTGTAAGAGGATTAATCGCATCTATTGTAAATAATACAGTAATTTTGTATCGAACGTGAGCAAATTTAATTTTTAACAATTGCTTTTTTTTTCTTTTTGCAGGTATCCCGATTTTTCCGTGATCCAACAAATGCAAGAAGAACAACAGCCTCAACCGGGACCTTCTCCGGTACACACACCCCACTTAGCGCTTCAAATGCATAATCCGCAAAACTGTGAGTCGTCACAAAATACCAGCCAGGATCCATAATGAACGCTAAATACTGACGTTTTACCAAGTTGCTGCCTCAGTGAAACAATTTCGCGATACTTAGATATTACTGCGCCAGCAGCTTGGTGGCGAACGGTAGCAGCACATGTACAGATATAACAAGTGAGGATTTGTTTTTTTTTTTAGTGATCATTCTTTAACGAACTCATGCTAATCTCTTAGTTTCACTGTGGGTAGTTACTTTGATAATATGACGCGCTATGAATGTTCGAATTGCATTGGAAAAAAAAATGGGAGACGATTCCGACTGAAAAGTAAATTAACGCATGCCGAGGCAATTTCTCAACGATAGTTTCTTTCTCCTTAATCTCGACACCCGTTTGTATCTCCCCCGATGACCATTTGGCTTCCAATTCTAGAAATGGCAATTTGACAAAAAGGAGTAAAAATACGCCGTCTCTTCTCGATCGACCGATAAAGCTAATAGTACAGCTAGGAGTTTCATTTGCCTCGATTAAATGCATGTGGATTCAAGCTTAGGAATACCGTAAGATTGTATAAATGTATAGCGAGTAGTGTGTTATGGAATCCCGTTCTCTGCCGATTAGAAGACAAAAATAAACCATAATTTTCCGTATGCCTATGTAAATTTGTTACTAATAAAAAAAAGAAGGGAAGTTGAAATGGAACTTTCTAACGCTCGAAAGATACAATTACAGAAAGGGGAAATGAGCTAGCACGTTCTCATCTCGTACAGAGAAAGCACGGTTATCGCGAAAGAAAAGCTATGCTCTGACATATACATATATAAAAAATATATATAGCTATGCTATATATGTATACATAGCTTTTGCTATTTAATCTTTTAACAACAATAAAAGAATCTTTCTTGTACTTAATAGTCTCGAGCATTCTGGAAGAAAGACACTTATCGGCGGCCTGCCGCGCTGCTAAATTTCAACATACGCCAATGATGCCTCCTATTGTGCTTTCTTTCAGTTCGACCGATTTGAAAGAGTTGTGCCTTCGACATTGTGCGACTCCCATTGTACTTTTAGGTAGATATTTAAGAATCAAGTTGTTGCTTCAAATTTGATTGCTTATACTTCGCTTGTTGAGTTGACTGTGGAAAA
Organism: Vollenhovia emeryi; assembly: GCF_000949405.1. Taxonomy (NCBI): domain Eukaryota; kingdom Metazoa; phylum Arthropoda; class Insecta; order Hymenoptera; family Formicidae; genus Vollenhovia; species Vollenhovia emeryi. The sequence continues at coordinate 813,385 of NW_011967161.1, read as the reverse complement.
GAAGGGGGAAAAGGAAGCTAAAGGAAACTAGAGCATTACATTGAAAACGCATTGAGATACGACGAGAGACAATTTCGTCGACGGAGAGATCGAATTGGAACGTATTGCGGAGCCCAAAACGAGGTGGGCTACTTTAGTTTATCCTGACGCACGTACACATTAAATACGACATCGAGTTGTCGGATGTATGGACAGCTGCTTAAAAAATTAATGGGACACTGTCCTCATCCGGAGTCCAAATTTTTACGAAGAAAAATGAATTGAACGGTAGTGAGAGAGACGCAAAAAGAGAATGCGGAGCAAACAAATACTAGTTTGTATCGTTGTATGATACGATTCACTCGTTGATAGAGCCGTGATCCTTTCCCAAAAGTTGTGAAAGCGATCATGGCGTATACCGTTTCGGCAATCGTCCGGTATGCTAACGAAGAAACATTCTAGAGGAGAGAACGTGGACTATGCGACGAACGACCCTCGAATTTATCAACTGGCCATAGCTCCGACTTATGAAATAACGTGTGTTATATATAGATATTATATAAAAGTAATCTTTAAAAAGGAAAAGAAATAAAAATGTCACGTGTGTAACATGAAGTAAGCGAGCCGTATGTATACATAAGATTTCGTGCGAAAAACCAACGACTATGTCAAGACACCAGGAAGTAATGACGTATTGATTATTATTGTTCGTATTTATCGAATACCGAGTTAAACAGTGTACCAAATTATATAATAGCTTCTATTGGTTAAACGATAATGGTACCTAATCTTACTCAGATATGTACATATAGACAACCGCTTTTTATATGTGATAAAAAATTATTATATTCCTATTATACATTGAGATTTAGAGAAACACTATTGTAAATCCTGGTTTTTGTACACAGACTGTATGCTAAGTTCACTTTTGTTAACACAAAATGTAGAATAATTATTTAATATTTAATTGTATCACTAAATAAGCGTATAATGTACAATACTTGTACATCTTCTTTCTGATTTTCTTTCTGTATTTTTTTTTCGTTTTTTAAATTACGTCTCCGAGAGATATGGTTCACAAACTGGAAGTGTCATGAATACTAGTGTCATTTATCTTATGCGTGGTAGAGATAAGAGAGACATAGCCGAGCGCATTGTTCTAATTAGTGACAGGTCGACGAAATATAGTTTTCCTTATTTTTTTTGCTATCGATTGAGGTAGTCGCGCTCGGTGTTATCGCGCAAGAAGGAAAGAAACGAGATATGCAAGGGACGGTAGAGATTGCGACGGGATGTCATTTTTCCTGTGCGTACCACAGGGTCACGTCAGAGATTACGATCAGTATATATAATTTCACTGGATTATGGAGAGCAGGCCGAAATCGCCCTTACGAATTCGTTTGCGAAGCTCGAAGGACGAGACCTTTCCTCGTGCACGCGAGAATTTGAACCCGTCGAAATTATACCGATTTCTACAACGCTTGTACATAAAGGAGAGAAAAGAGAAAGGATCGTGCAGCAATGTTTTCACGTGGGACGTATGCGCGGTCCCACTTGGCAGACAAACCGCAAGGAACTGCTGGATTTACGCTGTTTAACGTTGCGTATCGCACAACGGCAGGTAGCCGTCGCGAATTTACGTTCATTTCAGAATACGAGGGTCGTCGAACGAAGAAAGAAAGAAAAATCAAAAGACTCGAAAGGCAAACGCGTGACCTACGACGTGCACTAACGCATGTATCGCATGCGGCACGCACGTGAGACCAGAGTGGTGTTGTTCTCGAGATCGTATGCAGTTATAACTCTCGTCAAACGTAGCGAGGGGCAAAGAGGAAGAGGACGAGGAGAAGGAAGAGGAAAGAGGAAAATGTTCTATCACCGACGTCTCTTTAGTTCTAGTTCTAAAGATAATTTTAATTGTATTCAGCGCGAATGACGCTCTAGTCAGTAAAATTACAAATAAACGAAAGGAGATTAACAGCGCTCGTTCATTTACACACGATCTGCGTGACGTTCTCGAAGCGCCGCGTTCGCCAACGCAAGATCGACAACAAGGGATGCGCCGTCATCAGCGCCGTCTTCAGCGTCGCCCGCTACGATTATTAATTTTGGGAAACGCTTCTCTGCAAACGCGTTCCCCGCACTTTCTCTCATTCGCCTCTGACGTGCGAGGGACTCGTCACTTATATCTACCTCGACGGGCAGTCAGCGTTGTCTACTCCTTCGTCTTGATCCTCGAGCAATCTCGTCTTGCGGAAAGAGGATGCGATCACGCGCGCTCTCCACGCTCAATCATCCTGTCGCTGAAAATTGCGAAGATTAGTATTACGGATTAGTAAAACGTTTCGGTCTTTTCAGGAGAAATTTTCCACCTCCTCCGCGAAGGTCACGGAGGTTCCGTGAACGGAGTGAAGGAACGGAGAGGAAGGGAAGAGCGTCGCTTCTCCGTTTCCGTGCTACTTTCATCGCCGCATCGACACGAACATTCGAGTCGTCGGTATCGCTTAATTTCGTTAGAGTTAGCGTCTAAGAAACGAACGAGATTCGTCGGGCAGACCGCTGGTCACGCTCGGGTCGGCGTTCGGGTCGTGAGACCCCCGCGGGACCAGCGGGTTCAATAATGCTGGTTTCGGAATTTCGTTATTTAGCATCGACCCCGACGCCACGATCCTCAGGCCAGACTTGTGCTCCGCAAATGTAATCCTTACCAAAGTCAGATACCAGAAGCACACGTTTTCTAATGATCGCAACCCTTATTCGCTGGCCATGCGCGCTGTGCACTTGCGTTTCCGCAGGAATACTTCTTCGCACGTGGTTCTTTTGGGGTGCGAGCGTTGGCCGAAGAACGATCGTACCCCTTTTTACATTAATTAATCTAAACGTTAGGTAGTTCACTTCAGAATGCGCGGTCGCGTATCTTCGAAAGCTTTAAGGAGAAGACTGCAAGGAAGAGAGTTATGTCGAGGAGAGGAAAAAGCTCGAATGTGGGAGGCGTATGGAACTGTTTGAAAATGATGAAAGCCCCGGAGGAAGGACCCAACTTGTAATGCACCGAGATATCCTCCCGCCTAAGATCTTTTCCGGCTTGTAATGCGCTTTGCAACACGCGACCTCCGATCTCTAGGGCGGTCTATGCGGAAGAGATATGTTACATAATTTGCGTTCGCGCGTGCATAAACAGGCTTGTCCTGTTGCATGTACTTAGTTTCTACGCTTTCTTCGCACGAAACCAAATACTAGACGCTTTTGCGAGGGAGAAAGAGCGAAAGAAGGAAACTGAGCAAAGACGTGGAAACGCGACGCGAATAGAACCGGCCACGTAACCGAGCCCGAGGCTCTCCCGGGACCGGATCGCGTCGCGGTGAAAGGGTGAAATTTTAGGAGACTCGAGCGCGCTGTATTAATTGCAATTAAAACTACTTATTTTATAAACTGCGATGCTAGTATTTATTTGTGCGCGGTGGACGCCACGCTGAGCGTCTCATTTCTGCGTGATTGTTTAACGCTCGCTCTGTCCCAATGAGATTCTGAATATTGTCATTCCGTTTAACTCAATGCCGCACGCAAGATCTAATTGGACGCGAAACGTAAAACACACATTTGAAACATGAAAAAGTTATAATATCAAAGCGACACGAGATTGTATCATTAATTAGATATTTCGACACTAATGCTGTGAAATGAGATCTGAACCAAGAGGCTGAAACCTCTTCAAGTAATTGAAGCATATTGCGGTATCAAACCGAGCGATTAGCAAACAAAGAGAGCAATTGCAATTATGCGAGGTACAAGATAAATGTAAGGATCTATGCAGGATCGCAATACTAACGTTATCCTGCACACTCACGAGCCGTACACATACACGTGGTGTTCGATAAGAAAGAAAATTGCCAATATTGAAATCAAAATAGAATGTCTAATCGATATGTGTTGAAGAGAAGGTGACGACGCGGAGCTACGGAGAGCTGAAATGGACAGGCAAAACGCGTCAAGGAATGCACTGCATGCGATAACGAGAAGAGATGTTCTCAAGAGACGAGATGGAGATTTACCTGAAAAAGAGATTAACACGAAACCAACGCAAACGACACAAATATACGAGAGACACGTCTCGCGAAAACACCCCAAAGAATCCTCATTCTCGGACAATTTTTCGAAAGACGAGTTCGTACCTCTGTGGTATTGGAATACGAAAGCAGAGAGTACGTTGAATTCTGATTTCCAAAGCTACTCTACATCCTCCATTCAAGTCGCTTGGGGGGTGAGAGAGAAAGAGAGAACATAATTCTAAAAAAATGTTTAGCAAACTTAGTTAATTTTTGGCGTAGCTATAAAATATCGCGGATAAAATGGAATACACTTACGTACCCCAGTGCAGTCTCTCGCTGCTAATACGAACCGAAGCGGTTCTCCAGCGGATTTTGAAGGAGAGCCAGGAAGAACGTCGCAAGTGTGTAAAAGGGAGATTTTTAAGCGTACGTTTTATGTTATTAGAATCTCTTAATGTATATCGCGAACGCGTTTCTTTCAAATAACTAGTTTTACATCTACGTTTTATTTCAATTTAATTTGGCAAGCGTCGTGTATCGACAATCAAACACGTTCTTGCGAGCGGTTCTGCTGGAGCCTCCTCAGTTCTCGTCACGATATAAGATATAAGGACGAACGTTTTCGCGCGAGGAACTTGCAAGGCCCGCGTAAAATTCCCACTCATAATTTCGTCCTCGCGTACTTCTCAGATCCCCGATCGCGTGATCGGGATCTCGTTCCAGGTATACGCGAACGATACAAAAAAAAATCCGGAAGGACGTCTGAAGGGAAAAGGGGACGCGAAATGTGTTGAGATTTAACTAATCCTAAGATAGAATCTAACAGTCTCAGGACGTTGAGATTCGGGCTCCTTCGGGTCCTTCGGGCGTCTTACCGTTGCCATCTAACTCGTGTCAGATCTGGCAAGAGGGAGAGGCGAGGATAGCGAGATTCGCCGTCGACGTGCTGGAACTCTACGAGCAAAAATAAAATGAGAGAATTACAGAGAAGCGCCTCAGGTCGCCATACGCGCTACATATCCGTTAAAAAAAAATGGCGCATTTATGCAGGCATTTTTTATTTAAACACACGTAAAATCGACTCGCCAACCGATCCTGCGACCCTTCCCACGCCGCCGACCCGCGCGATTATTTATGGTCCCTCGCAGACTCTCTTTCGATATACATATTATATATATAAATATATAAATATATAAGTATGATTATAATTATAAGATTGTATATTCTTAATTAGATGATGCAACGTGCTGGCGTGCGCGCGCGCGGTCGCTGGGGTGATTTGAAATAAAAAAAGAAAGAAAACTGCACACGGCCACACACATACGTAACACGTAGTCATGTATACATACAATAAACACACATTACACACACATATACATATACAGAAGTATAGATACGCACGGGGGGTTGCGGGCAACGGTTTGCCAATTCTCGCGGGGGGCTTTCACTTACGAACGGGCGACACCCGCGCGTCTGCGTGTTCCGCAGTGAGGAGACCTCTGCCGCCTCCGGAATCTTTTGTGTATTATTTCTAACAGAATGTAATAAAGTAAAGTTTAAACAGACGATCGTTGCGTCTTCCCTCCCTCCGCGTTTCCCCAGAAATCAACCCAGCATTCCGCTCGCTAGAAATACTGAAGTACTAAAATGTTATCACGTTGAAGACTTAAGGAGGGACTTGGAGGTTTGTATAGTCGAATTGAAGACGAAATTTTTTGCGAAATTTGTTTCAGGAAAGAAAACGATTGGACGCAGTTCTTGGTATTATTTGCTATTTGTGATACAAAAACTTATTATAAACATAGAAGTTTTTTTGCCATTGAAGATAGGAGCGGAAATTTCGATTTGCTTCGCGCTTTTCTACGATTCCATAACTTTTCAGATTTCTATTTTTTTCTTCAGGACACATTGCTCTACAGATTGAATCTAAAGACCATTAAAAAAATGTTATTACAAAGTGATAATTTAAATGTGCAATTTTTATTTTTGCATAAAAAGTTACAATAATAAAACAAAGCAATTTTTATAAACTTCATTGTAGAAGTAAATTCACAAATTTTATCTTCAATTTAACCTCCTGTCCACTCTTGAGCCAATTTTCTGTTAGAAATAGTAGATTCTTGATTTGTCGATCATATTTTATTAATCGATTTTATTGTTTCGTTTTGCATTCTGCCGAAAGAATTTGTAGTAAAACTTGTTAACAAAAGCATTCTTCAAATGGTTACGACAGGTTCTGTAATAAATTTAACAGAACATTTTATTAACAGATTTTATTACATTTCTGAAATTCTGTCGAACAAGTTTTGTAACAGACACTTTGCAAAACTTATTTTCAACAATTCTGAAGCTCGATCATAAATCTTTTCCTCTAACGTGAACTCGTGAAAAATGAAAAATTTCATTGCCGAATATTAAACTCATCAATGAAATTCTCATCAACGAATTTACGCTTCAGGGGAAAAGATTCATAATCGAACTCCTGACTACCTGAATAAGTTTTCGTCGATGACACAAGTTGAAATAGAAGCCAACAATGTTTGCAATAGCTGTCACGATTTTAAAATCCTAAAATAGTCACAACTGTTATTTTAGAATTTTTAGAGTTTTAATATTCTTGAAATTTTTGTTTTTCTCTAAGAATTTCTATTAAACGTTTTCTCTTACAAACATTGCTTAATATAATATCCCATTAAATCTTGCAATCCGTGCTATAATTTTTTTATATAAGAGAAAAGATGATTTTTTAGCTTTTCCTCGAAACATTACTTACCTTTCTTTAAATGGATTTCATGTGCTTTGTATATCGACCCTCGCCCTATTTACAAGCAATTCTAGACTTCTGTCTTCAAAAAATTGTTATACTTTTGGTATTGCCACGCGTTACGCTATTGATTATTATCTCAACAAAAGTCCATTTTCAATAAGCTCAGTAATTCTCAGTTTACCTTGAGTTGAGTTTCTACAATTTTTATCTATAGCCGTAACGAATACACATCGATGGCAGCATACTACTATAATATTAAGCTTGCTAGTAGTGTACCCTTTTCAGTTTAAAAATATGTTTTGAGGACATGTAACATCAAATAATTTGCATTACTTTGAATTATATTATAATATTACATTAAACAATAATTCACTAAGGACGTAGAATATATAATCGTACGAAAGTACGTACAACTTGTTGAAATTACCACGCTTCTTGGAAGCGTCGTAGATGTTTATATTGAGTGTTATCAATTCATCCTTATAAGAAGACAAGCGATATATTCATCGTCACGCATCGCATCGGCACGGAGACGGATGGAAAAAAACCAGTGTTATTAAGAGCAAATAATTTTATCTGTGGTTAGAAGTTGTGACTTTCATCGTGCTATCGGCGAAGATTCAGCCGGGAATAGTCAGTCGATTGTTAACGATCGAGCAGAAGTGAACAACGAGCCATCCGCAGAGTAAGTCAATCCTGTTAATCTCTTTCATAAATGTGTAAATTTTCTCTATAATTTTAATATAGCGAATTAATAACGTCGGCCTAATTAGAAAACCGTCTAACTCTACTTTTTGACAAACTTGAGATATTTATTTCGGCCAATTTATCTTGAGATTTTGCACCGTTTGGAAAAATTATTAAACAGTAATTTTTCATTAAAAAGAAACTAAACATTTTGAAAAACGCCTTTTAACTCCCTACTGATTCTCCCACCTCCTAATTCCATGGTGATCCGAAGTTACGTGATTCTGCGAGTTAGAATTTCTATTTAGACCGATGATAATATAATTCTCTATAATTTAAATATTTAGATCAAATAAAATTTTATGTATAATTTTTTTTCGTGACGATGACACTATCAGTATCCGCTTTATATTTATAGCTACAATTGTCAGCAATAATCAAAGACGTAATAATATACCTTGTGAAGTTGCTACCGTTTTAGTCACGTAAAGTTATATAGTATATAAATACAGTTATTTGCTGTTTTGTTACAAAGTATCGATTTACTACTGAATATTAAATACGAAGTTATTTCTGAAACATCTCTAAGACCACCGCCTCCACACAAATTATAAGACAAAAGCATATTTGAATTTACTGTAGATCTTTCTTATTTTCAAGATAATATATGTATTTGTATTCTTCTTCGCATTATACAAGCTCTCTGTTATATAACGCCACTGCGTATTACAACATTATGTTATTATTACTATCCTGGTATATCGCAAAGTGTCAATTAACAAGTATAAAATATTTTTTTAATGCTATAATGCAAATTACAAGAACAAATTATAATATAAGAGAAGATTCAGGAATACAATACAATAGGAAACTATATAAAAAGTTCAAGAAAAAACCACGTGAATGGCCTAGCTAATGAAAATTAATTTTCATTCTGTAAAATGTTTCCTCAATGCTCTCAGAACTGACAAAGAAAAGAGTTCGTCAGTTTGATGCAGCCGACAAAAAAATTTTCATTGAAATCGGCAAGTCAACCTTTGTGGCCTCTTCTTGTCAGATTTAATATAAGTTGTCTTGTGTTTCATCTCCAAGATACTTTCGTAGATTGCACAGCTGCAACAACATTAATTTTTCATGTGATAGGATGGCATACGTGTGTATTGAGGACTACGAGAAGCATGCTCTGGAACGTTTGCCTGCCTTCGTGAGGGATTACTACAAGAGCGGCGCGGGAGAAGAATACAGCGTCAAATTGAATAGGGAGGCTTTCAAAAAGTAAATCTATCTTTTTCAAGTAAAAGTAAGAAAGTTTTGAGGGAGAAAAGGGGGAAAGTAGAAAATAAGAAATAGTCGTGTGTTCGACATGAAATATGTAAGCTGAAAAGATCGTTATTTAATTTTTCCAAGATGGATGTAGCGAGATATCGGATATATTAAATATATTCTTCGTACAGGTTGGCGATTAAAAATGCGTCTGTCTCAGTACTCGATCATTTTTAATATTCTTGCAGTTACAGGATACGTCCTAGATTCCTGCGAGACGTGTCCAAGAGGGACATAAGCACGACAGTGTTGGGTCACAAAGTTTCAATGCCCTTGGGAGTCGCACCTACTGCGATGCAGCGTATGGCACATCCTGACGGAGAGTGCGCCAATGCAAGGGGTGAGTAGGCGTCTCGTGAATATGTTTCTTTAGATACTGCAGTGAGATATGATCATTACTGATCAGTTAGAGCTACAACTTTATTGCACACCATACTTTTATCATTCGGATTGGTACTTACATTTATTGTAAAATATATATAAGGATTTTTTTTAATACAAACTCGTATTAAATCATATAAATATGCTATAAAAATAGTAATCAAAGATTAGTCCAGATACACCAACGATCACAGACAGTTAACAATGTTGCTCTAACATTCACTCAAACATAAACGAATATACTGATAAATATAAAGAATAAATGCTTCAAGTGTGTTCATTCGCTCTTACAATAATTGCTAACGAATACTTCATGTTTTTACTTTGACCCTTTGAGTATATCGCAGAATAACTTTCAATAAGAAGCAATCATGCTTTTATATATATTCAATTGGAATAAGACAGAGAAGATAATATCGCATGGTAAACCGCATCTTGTTTTTCTCTACCTATATAATAGATACATTTCAAAGAAAAGTTATAGTATGTGTGTTGAAAGATACTAGTAGTATAAAAAATGCTTATTTGTTATTCATTTTACAATTTTTTGTATTATATCTGCGTATTATTAAAAAAAATAGATATATTTTATATTTCAAGTTATTCTATAATTTACTCACAATGCATTGAAAATGGAAAATGTTTCGTATATTCCTTCTTTTCTTCACTGATAAAATAATCTTATAATTTGATCATATAATTCATAATACTTATTTATGAATTAATACTAATGGAATGAATAGTTAAAATTACACAAAATATGTCACATAAATGATTAAAAGTTAGTTTTCCGGAAATCATTAGAGATTTCAAAGAGAATCTTTTTAAAGTTCATAATATAACTTTTTGTGTAAAACGATAAAGACCTTAAAAATTTTCGAAACTTTGTTATAATTTCTAATAATCATGCAGAAATTATATTACACAGAAAACAGTTTGCGTAATAGTTTATGCATGTTTCATATTATACATATAAATCATATTCACGATTTCTCGATAGAATGTTTAGAACTTTGTTCATTAAAAAAGCTCTGTTTCGATCAGAAAAACACATTGTAGCACAAATAAAAGGATATGTCTAATGTTAACTTGAGCGAAAGGTGAAACTTAAATGCTAAAATCATTATCGTACCGTATTCCTACGTATGGCTATATGTATGATGTAAGGCACGATAGAGCGCTTATGCGATATGTATAGACACATCCGCCGATATGAAGACCGCTTGCTATCCAGTCTGCACATTCAAGGAACGAAAATTTCGCCTTACGCTACGTGCAAAATTACTCGGGTCGCGCGCTGATCGCTGATTGCTCTTGGTTAATTATCAACACAAGTGCAGTATGCTGCTCAAATTGAAATTTGCGATGACTAGTAACCAGGAATAAACGAAATTCCTTCCTAGATTTCTATAACGAATAGGAATTCGGCGCGAGCCTACTGTTCAACAGACATTATGGCAGTACGAGGAAAGAGAGTGTTCACTTGAGCTTCGGGCCTATGTTCTCCCAATTATTAATCGCTTTCATGTTAACTTGCTCTATCCGCCATTTCTGAGTGGGTGACGATTTGTCGCACGCAGTCACAAATACTCTCTTACCGCCCGGATCGGTGTCCAGGCATCTCGACGAGTAACCATGCTGTAGCCATTGCTTTTCGACGTCGTAACGCCACAACTGATTACCCTGTTTCCCATGGCAGGGATACAGGCTCACCGGTGCTTTCTCCTCGCCCCTGGACACGTCCAAGCAATCCGTGCGATCCTTCGGCCTGATGTCCTTATGCCAAGTCAGCCGGAACTCCTGCTCACCCGACACTTTTGTGTCGTCCTTCATACAAGTGTCCATCATGACAAGTTCGTCCCTCTTGCGCTTCTTCGAGTCCAAGCACAGATCGGTCGCGCCCATGTTCCTGATCTCCCCGTAGGCAAAGTCGTCCGGCTCAATGGGCGGGTACACCTCCACGAGATCGAAAGCTATGTTCTCCATGAACCACTTAAATGATTTGCAGTACAACCTCGCGCGCAACGCCTTCTGTTCCGACAGATCGCCCGGGTCCAGCGCCCGCAAGTGCGGCCGCCTTTTGTAGATGTATTCCGCGTACTCGTCCATCCACACCTCGGCGACTCTCTTGTAGTTCTTCCCCAGGAAGTCGCCGCGGCCGGGATTGGGAAACGGCGGGAATTTGCGATAGATATGACCGACCCTGGAGCAGGGCGCGTCATACATTTGACCGCCGCACTGCCAGATCTTGAAGGACAACTCGTACTGTTCGCCACCCCATATGTCCAAGCCTGGATCATAGCCGCCCAATTCCCAGAAAAATTTGGTGCTGATCGCAAACAGACCGCCCGCCATTATAGGACTCTTGAACGGCTCCGCGGGTTTCTTCAAGTCTTCCGGAAGCAATGGGAGCCGCTTGTAATACAACTCCCAGTCAAACGCACCTCGGGCGCCCTCGTCCTGCGCCCTGTACTCAAATGTTTCGTAAGCTATCACGTCGATGAACGGGCAAACGCAGGTTTTATAGTCGTGCGCGATGGGCTCTAACAACGGCGGCAACCAATTCACGTTAGCTTCGCTATGCGAGTCCAGAAACACGAGTACCTTCGCCCTCGCCTTCTTCGCGCCCGCCAGTCGACCTCTGATCAACCCTGAGCGTTTTGGTAATCGCACGATCGACACCTTCGGCAAGTACTGAGCAACGTAATCGTCCAGCTTCTTTTTTAACTCGACTTTCGTGCTGGCGTCGTCGACCAATATGATTTCTTCTAAGAGGAAAGGCGGCGAGCGGTTAACCACGCTCCAGCAGGTTCGCAGCAGCGTGCTGAAGTGCTCGTTGTGGAAGGACACTATCACAGAAACGGGATCCAGGTTCTTCGAGTATTTCTTCTTTCTACAATCCGGATGGCGGATATCAGGCACTGAACGATTCACTGAGATCTCATCGCTGAGAGCCGCATTGAATCCATTTACTTGATACAATTTTTCCTTTCGCGCATCGAGGGACGGGGAGAGAAAGGCTGGTCTCCCGTGTTCTCCCATCCCCGTTCGCTTCTCTTCCTCCTCAATCTTCTTGTAGTCGTGCCAATCAATTTTGTCATCCACATCCTGTAAAAACATGTTGAAATCGGTGATTACGGATGAAGCAGAGTTGCCTGCTCTTATAACAGATTCGTTTACAGAAATACTTGCAGGGGTGAAATGAATTTTTTGAAAGATATAAATCTCAATCCATTTTTCGCGTCGAATAATTGCGCTGTTATCACGTTGAGAAAAAAAAATCATTGACCGCGACCGGCGCATCTGCAGGCGATGCACGAATGAAGAATCGGCGAGCGTAATTTTTTTGCGATCCTAGAAAAAACCGAACAACCGGCTTGAGCGCATAATCGCCTCGGTGCTCCCCTGATCGCTAGGAATGCAACAGAGATGCGGCTGAAACTCGTTTGCTAACTGTTGTGCGCATATGAGGAAAGTAGGTTTATAAGTATGCACGCGCGTAAGATCCACTCGTAATATCCGGTACGATACTTAATGCTTCGACTGCCGACGCCACAAAGGATTCGCGTATTTATTGCAGATACGGCGTAGCTTTCTTTTACCGTGCCAGCAGGAAATTGAGCTCAACGAAGTTACAACCGCTCCAATTCTCTCTCTCTCTCTCTCTCGACGACCGGCGGCGCGAGATCTAGTCTGCTGTAATTTTTCTTTTCTTCTCAGGCTCGGCAAGCAAAATAGTTAATAGTACGCTGACACTATGTGCGTAGCCAGATTTGCGCGGAATGTTATGGAAAACCGGCAACCAACTACGTCCGCATCAAGCTCCCAGATAACATGCTTGTCTAAAAGACATCTTCAAGACTTCTTTAAGACGCCTTTAAGACGTCTTAAAGATGTCTTTTAAACATGCATGTTATCTGGGCTGATATTCCGTCAGCAGAGTCTGCTGACATAATCTGAGCATAATCTATTATTTGTTGCTCGTTCAAATGAAACGTATCACTTAAACGAAACAGTAAGATCCTTCTTTCTTTCTGCAGTCCACAATCTGCCATTAATGTAATGTACATACATTTTATCAATTTCCCCTTAAGGGTTACAAGGCGTTTTTGAAAGAACGTGCCCAAACCTCTTACAACACCTCTCTCTAAATCCACCTCGCTATGTGGCGATCGAACGAAAAACCAACAACGTTTTGTTTAGATTTTGAACCCGGATCTTCGGATTACCAGACCAGCGCACAAACCTCTGCGCCACGATCGCCACACCGCAATATCTGCCATTATACTCTATTGATAAATTTGATTATTTTTGTTGGCACTAATTGGCTCTGGCAGATTCCGCAAGGTCTGCCACAAGTTTTATCAGCTAGCGGATAGAGTGTCATTAGAGACATAACGAGATC
>NW_011967161.1:788108-797167 GCF_000949405.1 Vollenhovia emeryi | reverse complement strand
CGGAACGTGTTGCTAGACTGATCGCAGAAACCTAGAAGAACTTGTCGCTTCGTAGCCATTTAACCGACACCCCGTAACAACCGAATCTGCAAACAATGTTGTGGAGTCAGTAGAATACTAACAGAAACACAATAAAATCTGTTATCAAGAGACCTTCGTCTGGCGAACTGGTGCAGTAAGATAGCACGAGAAAAAATTATCGCACCAGTTGTTCACCAGCGTAGCAACAGAAAACAAGCCTCAAGTGCGACAGATCGACTGCCGGGTCTGCCATTTTGTAACCATTTAAGTGATACGTCGTTTAAACGTTAACAAAACAGCAGAGACTCTGCCATTGTATCCCCGCGTTGTGTCTACACGGCATGTGTCTCGCGCCAAGTGTAAGCGTAGCTAGAACCGCGCGCGCGTAGTTGACGCGATAAGATTTACAGCCGATACACCCGAGCCTGATATCCAGATTTCACTATCGGGGACTCGGTATCGGATCGACGTGTAAACGTTAAGAGTCTTGGCGACTCCACGACGGAGAGTACTCGAGCCGACGTGACAGATTCGTTATACCTGACGCGAACGCTCGTCGTTCCCTCGACTGCTGTCGTCCCTCGGGTCGACGGCGACCGCCGCCGCCGCCGCCAGGGTGTCGAGCGGCGCCGGGACCCGACGGCCTGGTGGCGATCGCGCGTACCGGAACACCACGACGGTGAGGAAGACGGTGAACGCCGCCAGGAGGAGGAACTTGACCAGGCTGATCACGTTGCGTCTCATCTTCGCGCGCGGACCATGTTCTCGTGCCGGCCTGCCTCACGAGGACTTAACCTCACCTCTCGCCACTCGTCGCGCGTACGTGGCAGACGCGGGCGGGCCTCGCGGCGCGAATGGACGGTCGCCGCCGGCGCGCATCCGTCATCGCCGCCGCGCGGCTGTCAGGAAAGCCCCGAGACACGTCCGCCGGCTCTCCCGCCCGTGCGTTTCGGCGAGCGCGACGATAAGAGGCGCCCAGTAGGCCGCCCCCGACGCAGCGACTGCAGCGAGTCGGACAACAACACGCGCGACCCCCGCCGCTCGCCCCCGCTCAGCCGCTGCGTGACGACCGATCGGGGTGGGTGGGAGAGAACCGGGGGATCGCCCTCGCGGGAGAAACCTCGTTGGGGAAACTCGCGTTTTCTATATCGGTTCCGCTCGCTCGCCTGTCTCTCCCATCTTCTTACCGCCCGTGCGAACTTAACGGTTCTTATCGATTATCCGTCGATCGAGAGGCCCCTGCTCTTGTATGAACGCACAAGTAGCGAACATGTGAATTTGAAGGATTTATGTATGGAGTATTCGTGACGGCGCTTCGATGAAATTGCGATTAATAGAGGGGAGTCTCCTATTACGAGATAGGCCCCTAATACGAGACAGCGGAGTTTCCGCTAAGTGGAAAATCGATATTAGATCGTGTAATCGTTGCAAACGAAGATTCGTGATTGAATTTAGACGTCGAAAACCCGCTATCTCATATTAGAATCCTAGGCGCTTCGATGAAATTGCGATTAATAGAGGAAAGTCTCCTATTACGAGATAGGCTCCTAATACGAGACAGCGGAGTTTCCGCTAAGTGGAAAATCGATATTAGATCGTGTAATCGTTGCAAAACGAAGATTCGTGATTGAATTTAGACGTCGAAAACCCGCTATCTCATATTAGAATCCTAGGCGCTTCGATGAAACTGCGATTAATAGAGGAAAAGTCTCCTATTACGAGATAGATTCCTAATACGAGACAGCGGAGTTTCCGCTAAGTGGAAAATCGATTGTTAGATCGTGTAATCGTTGCGAAACGAATTTAAGATTCGTGATTGAATTTCGACGTCGAAAACCCGCTATCTCATATTAGAATCCTGTTTCATAACAGAGGACTTCCCTCTATAATTTACCCGCGCATTGATTGATGCCGACGGAGTAGCTCGGAGCAACATTTTTAACTGTGTATTTCTGTACACTTGGAAGATATCGCCAAGTACAAGCTATTATAGATGTGTTTCCGATACATCGGGAGATACCTTGGCGCTTTCCTAGCGAACAACTAAGTAGAGGAAAATCCTCTACTCTCTATTATGAGATAGGCTTCTTTAACATAAAAAATTAATCACAGATCTTTATTCACAACGATTACACGATCTAACAATGAATTTTCCACTAAACAGATTTCACTTCGAGGGCAATAAATTCACGATGAAACCAAATAGATGATGTCTATTAATTTAGCAAAAACTCTGCTGTCTTGTATTAGGAGGCTTATCTCATAATAGGGGACTTTTCTCTACCTAACATCAATATAACGTGTCATATTACATTTATATTGAAGTTATGTAACTGTTACTTTGGTGTTTGCTGGGTTCTATGGTATAGATTATAGAAGTACCACTTATTTAAATGATAGTATTGCTGTTAGGATTCCGCCTCGTTATTAAAATAATAATAGCATATTCTGCATATTCTGAGAATCTCGAAGAGCAACACACAGACGCATAGTATCGGAGATATTCTCAGAATATTAAGAAAATTTCTTAGGTATGTACATTTTCTATAATGAATGTGTAGAATATCGTGTGCTATTATGGACAGGTATTGCCCAATAAATTGATTGAATCGGCGATTAATTCAATTGACAGAATTGCTTGCGGTAAAATGTTTAATTACACCGTATAATTCTTTAAACTAAATCTTCAAACAGTAAAAAAAATCAATAATGCTAGTCACGCTACAACAAAATACCGCACGTATTACTTGCTAAATTGCAGATCATCGATTGACTTATTTGATTTAATTTTACCAGCAGAATTGCTTGTAAATAATATAGCTAGCTGGACAAATCGTTATTACTAATCTCTGATTTCTTTCCTGCGTTTCAAGCAACGAGAATTAATAATTCTACGTATTCAGTAATTCAGTTCTATTCGTTAACGATCAATATTATATGAGTTGCACGATAAATTAATCCTCAACTGAGTTAATTATGAAAGTGAAAATCATTTTGGTGAAAATCCCTAGTGTGGACCCAAAGAAGAAAACATTCTGTTAATTAAGTTTGTTGTATTCGTTTAAAACCGTATCTTTAAAATCGAATTTTGAAAGAAGTGACTTCGAGATTAAAGTTACTTCGATTTTCTTAATTTGATCTGTTTTAGCACATTTCAGCTGTTTTAATTTGCATTCTCCGTCATCGAAGGTTTAATCGCGGTCATATCCTTGTATTATTGCAACTAATATCGGCATCAGTGTCTAAACCTCGATTTCACCTGCAACGATTGCATCATGCGACCTGTTTCTGCAACACGCGTAACCTGCCATTATCGTATTATTCGTAACACCTGTAGCTGGTCTCCTTCTAAAAGATACTCGTACATGCGCGTATGGAAGTAACAACTATAATATGCTTCTTTCGCGCCGTCAATTTACACAACTATCTTTCGCTAGGAAATAAAAAGAATTCGGAATTTGATATGTCGGATTGTTGCTCAAATTGCTGACGAGATGTTCACCAATATTATTTTATTAAAACGTCCAATCTGTATACTGTTTTATTATCAAGTTGAATTATTAATATTGTGTCGCTTAACATATTGAAAAGAATATTAAATTAAGGACAATAAATTGCAATTTTTCTGGGGAAACTAATCGATTAAGTTAATCGTAATTTGATAAAAGTCTCACATACATACACCGTATTTTTTTTTCGTTTTATTTATTTATTATATCAATTTTATTTTGTGCATGTATGCGTGTGTAATAAAATTATTCTTATAATTTCATTCAATTTGCAATTAACGTATATGTTGTCATTTAAATTCTTTAATGTTTCGTCCATTCGCAGCTGCTGAAGCGGCGGGAACGATCTTCATTCTTTCTACGATATCCACGAGCAGCATAGAGGAAGTGGCGGAAGCTGCGCCGAAGGGAATCAAGTGGTTCCAGCTCTATATTTATACTGACCGGAATGTTACCTTAAATTTGATAAGGCGCGCCGAACGTGCTGGCTTCAAAGCGCTGGTTCTCACCATCGACGCGCCGTTTTTCGGCGACAGACGCGCCGACTTGAGGAATAAGTTCTCGCTGCCCAGTCACTTGAGGTACCTATAATTCATTGTATTTAAATAGACTTCATAGCATTATACAGATAACCAGTGTTCTCGCACTTTATTTTAGATTCGCAAATTTCCAAGGTGATTTGTCGAAGCGAATAAATTCCGCGAAGGCCGGCTCTAGTCTGAATGAATATGTTACCGCACTTTTCGACGCATCACTATCCTGGGATGACGTCAAGTGGCTTAAAAGGTATTCGCGCATCATCGTTTGTGAACTCTCCTTATCTTCGTGTTTTGGAATATTAAATTTTTTTTCATCACACTTGGTGCACCGAGCAAATCAAGCGAGTATCTGGATCAAATTATTGCAGAACTACAAAGCTACCGATAATTCTTAAAGGAATACTGACGGCGGAGGACGCACGTTTAGCCGTGGAAAATGAGATCGACGGCATCATAGTATCGAATCACGGCGCGCGTCAAATAGACAGTGTTCCAGCAACGGTTGGCTCATTTCTTACCTAAACAAGTTTTGTTATATTGGAAAGCACAATATATTAATATTAGATTATAATGATATGTTATCAATATATTTTATTTTATTAAATATAACAATTTAATTAAATAATTTGTAATTAAAAAAGAAAGCTTATTTATGGATTCTTATTTGAATAATATTCATCAATATGTGAACCTTTGATTTGATTACTGCTTCACAGACATTTTGCAATCATTTGGAAAAGATCAGTACGTGAATTATTGAAATAATTGTGTTTGCAGATCGAAGTTTTACCTGAAATAAGCAAAGCCGTGGGAGGTAAAGTCGAAATATACATGGATGGTGGTGTGACGCAAGGTATCGACGTGTTCAAAGCTTTGGCATTAGGTGCAAAGATGGTACGTCTCGTCCAATTTGAAAAATAAATTCTCGTTGCCCAACCACTTGAGGTACCTAGAATTAGAATAATTCACTTGAGGTACCTATTTATTGTATTTAAATCAAATTCATAATAATATACGGATAAATAAAAGAATCATTTCACACGTCATAATATGTCCAATAATTCTTTTAGTGTTACACAATCTTTTCACTTACACGTTTTCGTCCAGATTTAATCGATTGCGTTCCTTTTTTTCAGGTATTCTTTGGCAGACCAATGCTGTGGGGCTTGGTACACGGTGGCGAGAAAGGAGCTAGTGAGATTCTCGAGCTCATGAGAAGAGAAATTGATCTCGCATTGGCATTAACTGGTAAATTAAAATCTAAGTTTTTACGTCACTTGTACATACTTATTAATTCACTAAAATATTTTTAAAACAAGCATTTCTTCTAGGTTGCGCATCTGTGAAAGATATTACACAGGATATGGTAATACATGCATCCTACTATAGCCACTTGTGAAAAGAAATGAATTTCATGTTAGACATAATCGCAGATATTTTCAGATATGTACAGATATCATATACAGATATGTACACGCATGATAAATATATCCGAAGGGTATCGGCAAAAACTTTCTCATTTTTCTAAAGATTTAGTGAAGATTTGCTAAAGATTTATAAAAATATATTATATATCATACACTAAGATTGTATTATACAAATTATTAATTACTTATTCTATTTGTATTTTTTGTTGTTGAGCAAATACATGTGCACATTGCCTTTTGTACTAACCCAGATAACATGCATGTCTAAAAGACATCTTTAAGATGTCTTTAACACGTCTTTTAGACATCTTTTAGACATATATATACACGTCTAAAAGATATCTAAAGGCTGGTCTACAATACATGGAGTAAGCTGGAGTAAGGAGTAGGAGTAAGGAAATAAATCCATTTTATTTCTTACTCCTACTTCAGCTCTTAGGCTTACTCTCGGTGAATCAAAATGCCATCAATCAGTGTTACAATTATTTTAAAAATCATGCCCGTATTTCAGCTTCCTTACACCAAAAGCTAGAAGTTAGGGCTCTCCCTTACTTCTTACTCCACGCTTACTCCACGTATTGTAGACCACGCATTAAAGACGTCTTAAAGAAGTCTTGAAGATGTCTTTTAGACAAGCATGTTATCTGGGAATCTACGCAAGTTTTAATATCAGGCTCGCCGGCTTAAATAAAACTCCTATAACAAGAATAAAAACTTAAAATTTGTAATATTGTTTTATAAGAACCTCCAACTTGTATTGTATAAGCATGTCAGTTTTATTGTTTCTAAAATACATTACAATAAGCCACCTTATATTCTTTCCGCAACCTCTTATAAATCGAGGCACAGGACAACTATGTAGGATGAGGATTGGAATCAAATCCGCTAATAATTAATAAGTCGCTCTTATAGTAATGCGTCACATCTCACATTTGTACTGAATTTGTCCAAATTGATCATTATTTAATCAAATGAACTTTAATAACTAATTATGTTGCATTTCATAGTTGCGCGTGTCATTCAGTTATTACAATATAACTTTTTTTACATTTTTTTCTCCTGTCAAGCATCAATCTTAATTTCATAAATCTGGTTTTACGTAAATAAATTTTTATGAAAAGATCCGAGATATTTTTATTAATGTCAAATACACAAAATGATATAAGTACCAAGAATAATGGGGAAAATTATGGAATATCTTTACAGGAATAGTAAAGTTTATATCAGCAAGTCATAATACCATATGTATACGTCGTAACCAGAATTGCTATTAATATAAATAATATAGCAACTTTGTTATGCGTTATATGTATTTTTCAATTCGTAAATTAATTTTAATAAATCAGTACGTTTTGTCGGGACCATTTTCGTAACGATACTACAATCGCACTCGTTTACTTTAGAATTTCTTATGGCATGCCTAGATATTACATCTGCTAAACACAAAACGTACAAACCACAATCGTAGTTATTATTTTGTTGCGGGCACTTCATTTCAGTGTATTTTCTCTCCTGTTTCTCAAGAAAGTATTTCGTCACTTTCCGTGCGAGCTTTGTCGCGGAGAAGTCGTTAATGCCGCCTGACGAATCAAAGTGATAACACATTTGTTCTGTATGAGAATATATCAATAAACTCCAATGCGAGCCACCTGCCTCGTTGCTATCACAGTCATTTAGAGGGAAAAATACAAAGTCGTAATTTGTCGCTTCAATAGGGTCAAGAAATATGTTGTACTGCGACGAATCCTGCATTTTTAACAGCTGAGCCACTTCGGGTCCGATAAATAACAACCGGCTGTCCTTATACTGTTGATTCAGATATTCAAAATAGAATCCTATTATAATGTCGTTCAGCCAATCATTTTTCTCCAGTAATGCAACATCCGATGCCCTGAGTAGATAGTCGTGATAGCTCAACACAATGTTGTTCTTGTCCGGCCTCGTTGGATAAGCATCGTGGGATGATAAATGCTTCGAATTCGAAGGCAAAACTGGCATAGTACTAAAATCAGAAACAATATCAAACCCAATGGAGACTTTTATCCGGCAACATGGGGTAGAAAAGAACATTCTTTATTTCACTTTGAAAAAATATATATCCAGCAAGCAAAATCTTGAAAGCCAAATATGCTGAGAATAGATATTGAAAGTGTTTATCACAAATCTTGTCGATGAACTGTCGGTGGATACATAACAGGTTTTGCTAACAAAACTGGCCAATTGACTGCACAAACTGAGCAAATCTGTTGTTTTGTCACCGCACGTATTCTACTTGAATATTTATGAAATAACAGATTCCGCTTGGTTTACGTTGACAATTATCAGATTACATTGATAGATAAAACACAAATTTAATGCAAACACAGATGATACAGGAGCTGTTGCGATATCCGAGTAAATTGACTGCCAATCTCTTATACGGTGGACAATTTACTCGCTGGGATATTAACACTCCATAAACAATTTGACACCAGATTCGAACAATATGTTGCGATAGATTGGCATCTTTTTTTTTGCTTTCCCCTCCACGGGGACGCCGTCAACCGTTAGGTTTTATTTGGCGTGCCTTCTTGCTCTTATGTCTTTGTCTATACTATTTTTCCTGTTCCCCTGATGAATTGGTATACAAGTTGTAATTTATCCCAGTCTTCTCTCGTCAGATAGATTGGCATCTGCGTCGCGTTAGGTTCTTACTCCGTCGAGAGAGCACAATGACATAATCTGACAGCAGATCACTCATTATACATCAAGGTGACAATTGCACAGATGCCACCGGCTCCAGCCAGGATTGTAGCACAAGATTACTCATTGTCAGTCGTAAATATTTGCTATCTTGATGTTAATCTCTCTTAAAAGAGGTTGTCAAAAGAGGTTTCCTTTTAAAGTTTATCCCGAAAATTATATAATCGTGGAACAACACGGCATTGCGAAGAATTTTACGCGAGTGTTTGAAAGTTTGCCGTACATTTCAGCAGTAATTGTATTTAGTATACACCCAGGGAAAAATATAAAATGACGTGAATTTGATGTCATCTTGACTTTTCATTTTTCCTTGGGCATTTTACTGTAAAGTTCTTCAAAATGCCGTGTTGTCCCACGATTTGCAGGAAGAATTGTAAGAGAAATTCTCTCCGTGTACCGAATCTGCACAATATTCTCAAGCACATATTGATAAATGATAACGAAATGGCAAATTCTACTTGCTTCCTGTAGGCAATCTATCGCCGCATTTCGCGCCGATTCGGTCGTACTGCTGCTGACGTTCTGTCGACAAAATTTGTAACAAGCAATTCTGTTCTCGAGTGATTCGAGTATACGTGCGGCGAGATAAATAAATTATACACAGGAGATAATTACAAACGCTTTTCTCTTCCTATCGTATTATGGATGCCCGTCTCGTTTGTGCGTTGTATTAACCTTTCCTTTCTTTTCTAGAAATATCTCTTGTTTAGATTATTTATATTTTCTCTTGCGACGGGGGATAGCGTGTGTTGACAAATGCCATGACGGAATCTTCTGGTACACATATATGAACACACATATGCACGCACGGCGTCGTGTCT